>NC_060271.1:58152618-58312066 GCF_021613505.1 Equus quagga
TTGTTGTTGGCTGACTGATGGATTCTGTGGAGTTTTATGATTGTATATAGAAGGTTTGATGTTGGCACCAGGAGAAGGCAGCAATTTAGCCCCTTGGCACAGCAGAAAACAGAAAATTGTCAGTGAAAACCCATTCACCACCTGGCAGTGAGCTTCTTGAGGGCAGAAGCCATGTCTGATTCATTTTTATTCCTGGCATATGGCCCAGCGGTTTCCATGTTGTGGATACTAAATAAACATTTATTTAATATATGTATAGAAATATTTTGGAAGGAATAAGGTTGTTACTTGCTTTCTGGAATTTTCTATCATCATAGCCAGCATAGGCTTTTAAAATTTGCCTTGTTTTCATATTGTATTTTGTTGTCACGTGGGGTGAAAATTTTATTTCACACTAATTGGAGAAAAGGCATCATATGACTATAAATTGAAAATGCGCAAAACTACCAATATTAGGTTCATAATTGAAATGGCCAATCATTCTTTTTCTTTATTGTAAAGCGGAAGAAATCTGAAACAAATGAAAGATCCAGCCTTCATTTATAGATGTTCTTCCCAAGGCTTTCAGGTAAAAGTTCTTTCAGGTTCATGTAATTTAAGTTTTTTAACAATTAAAAAGTATTTCTCCTGGAGATTTTATCAAGTGTAAGAGGAAAGCCAATAAAAGATGTGCATTTATGTGTCTAAATTTATATAAATACTCACACGTTTATAAATTGATTTTTAATAATTGCTCTTACCACACAAGAGAATTTCACAATTTGGGGATGTGCCAAGCCAAGAAGAAAGAAACAAACAAACATGGTAGAACCTCTCAATGAACTTGGGTTTGACTATTCAGAACAAGTCAGCCCTCTCTGAACCCCAGATCTGGCAGGAGGCTTCTCATGAGCAAGAGGGATCAATCTACTTCTTCCAGCAATCTCTCACAAGAAAAGCGGAAAGATTTTGCATTGTTTTTGCAGCAACCAGTGGTACATTTATACATGGAACCTTTTTCCATCTGACAGTTTTAGGTAGTCAAACTTTTCTTAGGCTAAAACTTCAATCACAGCTTACCTTCACTGACTTTAATGAAAACTGTGACCTTAATGAAAAGATGTGGTCTTCTGCAATGAGAATGCTTGACTACATGTAGACTTTTGTTTTTGAGGATGGCATCACGCTTTGTGAAAAGAAATAGAAAAAAATAATCCATAAATTCTGTGTTCATTGGATGAAAAGAAATTGCATAGATTTTATTGTTCCTGATGTTTTGACTAATCTATGGTGAGAGCAATGATAAGGTTTATATGATCGTAGGGTCTCCTCAAATGAATATAAATATTCTATAGGTGCACATCAGAGCAGATCAGTTTCTTCTTTTGCTCTCAGAAGAATACTAACAAGATCTTTCCAGGATATGGAAAGAAGAAAGCCCTCTTGAGCCTGCCCACTCAGGGAGTGTATGCCACACCCACGTACCGGGTACATGCGTGAGACTGCAGCCCAAACCTGTGTCTAGGACAAGCACCAGGGAAGGGCAAGGAGAGCTGCCAAGTCTTTCCCCAGGAAATGTTAGCAGGGCACACCACAGCATCTGCTCTGTCCAGCCACCTCTCATAAAATGCCACCTGGAAGATTCTTGGATTCCAAAATGTACAGTAGTACAGATCTCAAAGGACTAGCACCTCTGAAGCTCCTACTGAATAAAGTCAACAGCATTTCTCAAGGGGGTGCCAATGCCAGTAGCACAGCCTAGAACTGGGACAACTCAAAAAGCACATCCCCGTATTTCCAAATAGTCCTAGTTGAAAACTATTTAGCCCATTCCTGTAAACTAAGCAGAGAGAAGGTTTTGCTTTGTTTGCTTTATCTTGTTTTCTGGTTTTTCCCTTGTTTCACCAAAAGAAAAAGATAAATATGCAAGAAGTTCTGTGATTTCCACAATAAAATATAACCAAGTCAGTGGTGTCCAAAGCCAGCATGAATGACCCTTTCTCAGTTCCCTTTTTCTAAGTTCTTTACTTCTGTCTGCCTCCTGGCATCTGTGACCAAAACTGCCCATGGCCTAGTAAAGCTGTGAACATGACTAAGGAATAATGGCATCTTGGTCTTTCCTTTATCTGGGCAGAGGGCGCTGCTGACAGCATTCCTTTCTGGGGAGCCAATATCTTCCAGCAGGATTTGTTTAATTGCTACCTCGAAAATTTCCACAGCTACTTTATTGAAGATTCTTTGGTGAGGAACTTGGAGTCTATTAGATGAAAAAAGCCTTGCAAATATAAATTTATATCAGTTTTTTCTTCTTCTTCCCTCTCCCTTTACTGTAGGGTATTACTAGGCCCAGATGTCTGTCACAGGCCTGAAATGAGATGGTAGTGTTGAGTGGAGTTGGAATGGGGAAGATCTAAAGAAAGCTAAAAATACCATTGAGTCATTTACAAGCATTATCTCATTGAATCCTTAAAACCTCCCTGTGATGTATAAGCATTATCCACATTTTAACAGCCAAGGAAACAGGCTCAAGAAACCAACTTGCCCAAGATTACCCAGAACCCTAAGATTTCACTCTTGTGCAGATTTCAGTCACTCTCCTTCCATTTCCCAGCAAAAGCCAACCCCTCACGTGAACTCACCTCAGTCATTTTTCCATTTCTTATTCCCTCAATATATTTTCAAGCTCTGCCTCTGCTGTATCCCTCCTGTTAGTGCTCAGAGATATTCTAGTAGCTGTAAATGTAAATAATAACCCCCCTCCTCTGCCTCTGCATCGCCATCCAGTTAGCACTTTATCTCTCTCCTCCTCTTCACAAACAAACTTCTTGAAAGAGTTGTCTCCACATTCTGTCTCCTCTACGGCACCTCCCATTCGCTACTGAATCTTCTCCTGTCTAGTTCCTTCCCCTTTGGTGTGTTTACTGTGGTTGCCTCCCTGACATCCATTCCTTTTCTCTTTGCAACTAACCTGATTTCCATTGGGTATCTATAGTTCCTGACACAGTTTAGGTGTTTTTGAGGGATCTGACTCCACCTCAGACTCTAGGCTTGTCTAGACCCCACACACAGGACTTAGCTAATCATAATGTCACGTTCCCTACTTATGATTACATTGGTTCAGGGATGGACACGTGACTCAGTTGGAGCCAATAAGACATGAGGAAAAACTTGCTGGTGTTTTTGGGGAAATAAGCTTTCCGACTTTCCTGAGAGTTGCCAAAGTAATCCTCTCTCTCTTCTAGATTTGAATGAGAAAGTATGAACCCTGGGAGTTGTTGGAAGCCATCTTGGGTAGAAGGTTGGGGGAGGGGAAACCATAGGATGAAGCTGACACTCAAGAAAGCAGAGTGGAGGGACAAAAGGATTCCAGGTGCCTGATGACATTGTTGAACTGTTTAATCAAACCACCCCTGAAACTCATCCTACCTCTGAGCTTCCTTTTACGTCAGTTAATAAATCTTTATTGTTTAAGTCAATTTGAGTCACGTTTTTAGTTACAACAAAATGAATCTTGGTATACGTGTACAAAAGTTGTTCTTGCCTGGTATTTAGCGACCTCAACGTAGCTAAATGCAAGATCTCTTTTCAGTCTTATCTTGTCTTCTCAACAGCACTTGATGAAGATACCACTTACCCATTGAGACAGTCTCTTATTTTGGCTTCCATGATGTCATACTCTATTGCTTTTCCCCTCCTCTATAGTCTCTCCTATTCAGTCTCCTTTACCAGTTCTTTTTCCTCTACTCAACCCCTAAATTTGGTGTTCCTCAGGGACTGGTCATGGGCTCCCTTCAATTCTCACTTGACACTTTCTATCTAGGCAATGCCTTCTGTTTTCCTGCCTTCAAGTCTCTCTATAGGAGTTTTGGCAAGATGACGGCATGGGAGGATCCTGAACTCTCCTCCTCCCATGGACACAACAACTTACAACTACCTGTAGAACAATTTCCTCTGAGAGAGGTCTGGAAACTGGATGGAAAGAACCTCCACAACAAGGGACAGCACAGAGAGGGGTGGAAGAGGCAGATATACAGTCCTACTGAGGGAGAAAAAAACACATCCTAGCTACAGCACTTCACGATGGGAGCAATCTCAAAAGTACAGAGCTTTCTCCAGAGGAGTGGGGGATTTGAGCTCTACATTAGGCACCCTAGCCCTTAGATCCAGCACAAGAGAGATGAGACCCCAAAATACCTGGCTTTGAAAACCAACAGGGAATAAATGCAGGAAAACTATAGAACATAGGGGAAAGGAAAACCTGCTTTTAAAGGGCCCATGCACAGACTCACTTGTCCTGGAAACTAGCACAAAAACATGAGATATAAAAGTGCACGGTCTATTGGTAAAAGAGACTCATTAAGCTTGGAGCACCTCCCAGAGAGGAAGGGAGTGTCTTGAACCCTGCCTTCCAGGGACTGAGACACTGGTGGCAGACTTCCTCTAGCCTGTTACTGCAGAAGCCTACCCCACCCACTAGATTCCCCCTCCCCCTACTTACTAGCATGCCCAAAGAGGTTGTGCACCACTGGGCTGCATAGCCAGCCCACCCCTGATACCTGCTCCATCCAAAAGCAAGCTAGCAACAGCTGCACTGCCAGGTTGCACAAATCCAGCCTGTTTGGGGGCCAGCCAAGCCTACCCACACACCTGCAGCAATAGCCCTGCCACAACAGAAGGGCACATGCAGCCCACACAGGGCATACCCCTGGAGCATTTGGCACAAATGACAAGAGGGAAGCATGCTGCTGGGCCCCATAAGACATTTCCTAAATACGACTATATTTCCAAGAGTGGGAGGTGTAGCTGATCTACCTAACACATAGAAATAAGCACAGAGAAGTAGGCAAAATGAGGAGACAAAGGAATATGTTCCGAATAAAAGAAAAGTACAAGTCCTCAGTAAAAGAACTAAACAAAATAGAGATAAACAATCCATCTGATAAAGTGTACAAACTAATGGTCATAAGGATGCTCACTGAACTCAGGAGAACAGATTAACAGGGTGAGAACTTCAACAAAGAATTAGAAAATATAAAAAAGAACCAATCAGAGCTAAAGGATACAATAATGGAAATGAAAAATTCACTAGAGGGACTCAACAGCAGAGTAGATGACACAGAACAGATCAGTGATCTGGATGACAGAGTAGAGGAAATCACACAAGCTGAACAGAAAAAAAGAATGGAAAAGAATGAAGACAGTTTATGGGACCTCTGGAACAACAAGCATACTAACGTTTGTGTTATAGGTGTCCCAGAAGGAAAAGAGAGAGAGAATGGGGCAAAGAATTTATTTGAAGAAATAATAGCTGAAAACTTCTCTAACCTGGGGAAGGAAACAGATATCCAGTTAGAGGAAGCACAGAGAGTACCAAACAAGATGAATCCAAAAAGGCCCACACCAAGAAAGACTACAATTAAAATGTCAAGAATTAAAGGTCAACCGAGAATCCTAAAAGCTGCAAGAGAAAAGCAACAGGTTACATACAAGAAAAACCCATAAGGCTATCAGCTGACTTATCAGCAGAAATTTTACAGGCTAGAAGGGAGTGACATGATATATTCAAAGTGTCAAAAGGAATAAGCTTACAACCAAGAATACTCTACCTGGAAAGGTTATCATTCAGAATGGAAGGAGAGATAAAGAGTTTTCCAGGTAAGCAAAAACTGAAGGAGTTCATTATCACTAAACTGACCTTACAAGAAATGTTAAAGGGACTTCTGTAAGTGGAAAAGAAAAGACCACAAATAGAAATAAGAAAATTATCAAAGATAACATATGGTGAAGGCAAATATACAGTAAAGGTAGTGAGTCAACCACCTATAAAGTTAGTATGAAGGTCAAAAGGCAAAAGTACTAAACTCATCTAATCTACAATAAGAGGGTAAGGGAGATACAAAATCAAAAGATGTAAAATATGATGTCAAAAACATAAAGTGTGTGCGTGGGCTAATAGTATAAGGCTTTTAGTATGAGGACAAATTTAAGAGACCATCAACCTAATATAGATTACTATATACACAGGTTATGATATGTGAACCCCACAGTAACCACAAAACAAAAATCTATATAAATACACAAATAGTAAAGAGAAAGGAGCCCAAACATAATGATACTGGCCCTGATATCAGTTCCTGTACATTAAACCCAGCGTATATGGGGTTAAAACAAAAAGCACTCATCCTCTTTCCCTGCTTCTCTAAGTTACATTCACATGTAACTATTGTGTTTTTTTAAACCTTTGTATCCCTGAGCTTTGCAAGGCAAATCAAAGTTACAAATTATTAAAAGCCCAGGTGGCCTCACACTGGGCTCACACTGAAGTTTTGGCTGGTTACAGGTCCTTTGAAGTTTTATTACAAGGAAACTGATGTCCAGAGAACATCAAGAAGATGAAGTTTCCCAGACCCCAACTCCTCAGCTTTCTGGCATCAGAATCCACCATCCACCACAGAGGCAGACAACCAAGGACACCCACCTGCAGATTCCCTAATCTTGCCATCCTCCTCTCTGCAAGCAGCCTCACAAGGCCAAATGCAGGCTGGTGGGAAAGTGCCAACCAGCAAGGTCATAGGCTCCCCCTCTTTACAAGCAGCTGCATTCCTCACAACATTTAAGACCACTTGCCTCTCATCTTTCAGGGAGACAAGATGAATTTGAGGGCTCACTCTCATCTCCCAGCTGATGTTACCTGAAATAAAAACCTTCTCCTTGCCATAGGCCTGGTGTTCCAGTTTTATTTGGCCCCTCTGATGTGGTGAGTAGAGAACCTATGTTTGTATCCAGTAACGACAACACTAAAGAAAGTCATCAAATCACAAGGGAAGAGAGCAATAGAAGAAGTAAGGAACAGAGAAGAACTATAAAAACATCCAGAAACAAAGTAATGAAATGGCAATACGTACTTATCTACCAACAATTACTTTAAATGTAAATGGACTAAATGCTCCAAACAAAAGACAAAGGGTGGCTGAATAGATAAAAAGACAGGATCCATATTTATTCTGCATACAAGAGACACACTTCAGCTCTAAAGACAGTCACAGACTGAAAGTGAAGAAATGGAAAAAGATAGTCCATGCAAACAGAAATGAAAATAAAGCTGCAGTAGCAATACTTATATAGGATAAAATAGACTTTAAAACAGAAACTTTAACAAGAGACAAAGAAGGGCATTACACATTGATAAAGGGAACAATCCAACAAGAGGAGATAGCACTTGTAAACATCTGTGTGACCAACATAGGATCTTCTAAATACATAAAGCAAATATCTGTAGACACAAGAGAAGAAGTTGACAGTAACACAATAATAGTAGGAGACTTTAATACCCCACTTACATCAATGGATAGATCATCCAGACAGATGACTAATAAGGAAACATTGGCCTTAAATGATACATTAGACAAATGGACTTAATAATTATGTACAGAACATTCCATCCCCAAACTGAAGAATACACCTTCTTTTCAAATGCACATGGAACATTCTCCAAGATAGACCACATATTAGGCCATAAAACAAGTCTCAATAAATTTAAGAAGCTTGAAATAATATCAAGCATCTTTTCCAACCACAACTTGTGAAACTAGAAATCAACTAAAGAAGAAAACTGAAAAAGTCACAAATATGTGTAGATTAAACAAAATGCTATTGAACAACTACTGGGTCAATGAATAAATCAAAGGAGAAATCAAAAAATACCTGGAGACAAATGAAAATGAAAATGCAACATACCAAAATGTATGGGATTCAGCAAAAGTGGTACTGAGAGGGAAGTTCATAGCAATACAGGCCTATCTCAAGAAACAAGAAAAATCGCAAATAAACAATCTAACATCACACCTAAAAGAACTAGAAAAGGAAAAAAATCAGTAGAAGGAAGGAAATAACAAAAATCAGAGCAGAAGCAGAGAATAAAAAGATGCTAGAAAATATCAATGAAACTAAGAGCTGGTTCTTTGAAAAGATAACCAAAATTGACAGACCTGGGGCTGACCTGGTGGCATAGTGATTAAGTTCATGTGCTCCACTTAGGTGGCCCGGGGTTTGTGGGTTCAGATCCCAGGCACAGACCTACATACCACGAATCAAGCCATGCTGTGGCATCATCCCACATAAAATAGAGGAAGATTGGCAAAGATGTTAGCTCAGGGACAATCATTCTTAAGCAAAAAGAGAAAGATTGGCAATGGATGTTAGTTCAGGTAACAGATGTTACCAAAAAAAAAAAAAAAAAAAAGACAAACCTATAGCTAGATTCACTAAGAAAAAAGAGAGAAGTCTAAAATAAATAAAATCAGAGATGAAGTGGGAGAAATTACAATGACTACCACAGAAATACAAAGAATTATAATGGATGAATGGATAAAGAAGACATAGTGTAAATACACAACGGAATACTACTCGGCCATAGAAAAAGACAAAATCATGCCATTTACAGCAACATGGATGGACCTTGAGTGTTTTATGCTAAGTGATTTAAGTCAGAAAAGTGAAAGGCAATTGCCATATGATTTCATTAATATGTGGAAGATAAACAAACAAACACAAAGATACAGAGAACTGAGAGGAAGGAAGCAGAGATGTGGATGGAGAGAGGGTAAAAAGGGGTAAGGGACACATATATATGGTGATGGATGGCAACTAGACTTTTGGTGGTGAACACAATGTAGTCTATACAGAAGTCAAAATATAATGATGAACACCTGAAATTTAGAATGTTATAAACCAACATTACCTCAATAAAAAATTTTTTAAATTAAAAATAAATTCTTCTATATAACGACTCCCAAATTTATAGTCTTCAATCCAGATCTCACTTAAGCTCTAATTGCCATTATGACATCTTTACTTGGATATCCTACAGGCACCTGAAACCTCGCTCACTATTTTAGAGGATAAGCTTTACGAGGGAAGGGACCATAGCTGTCCTGTTCACCACTGTATCACCCATGCCCAGCACTGTGCCTGACAGAGAATAAGCTCCCTATGAAAGTTTTGAATGAATGAATGAATGCAAGATGAATAAGTGGGTAAATTAAATGAGAGTACCCTTTAGTTGCAGATATCATTACCCTGACTCAAACTACTTTAAGTAAAAAAGAGAAATTTAGTATAAGACAACTGGGGTGTCTCAGATGAACTTGAGACCAGGAATGTGGTTGGACCTCAAGATCAACCAGAACTTTGGCTTAGGATGCTGTCAGAACACCTCAATTCTCATTCCTTCTTCTTCCTCATTCCTCCTGTGCAACTACTTCATTTTTCTCTCTAGCTGCTTTTCTAATTCCTCAGACAAAATAGAGATTCTGGACCAGGGGTCGGCAAGCTTTCTCTTAATGGTCCAGGTAGACTTGTGGGCCATGTGGTCTCTGTGGTAAATACTCAGCTCTGCCATTGTAACACGAAAGCAGTCATAGATAAGGTGTAAATGAATGACCATAGATGTGTTCCAATAAAACTTTATTTATATGACAGGCGGCAGCCCTTGGACCATAGTTTTCTGACCCCTGTTCTAAACTACCAACAAATATCAAATCCACATGTCATCACTTTCAGCAATTTGAAGAGAGATGGCTACATCTCTTTCTTGGTACCATGCTGTCTCTTGGCCCAGCTGAAATCATTTTGTCATCCCTTGTCCAAGAGACAGTGGCCAAAGAGGAAGGGTCAAGTTACAACATGGCTACTCTCATGGTACTCACCTATATTAGAAGAGAATTGAAGATGGGGAGCAATTCCTAAGAAAAAACATGCTGCAAAATTCCAACATCTAAAACTTAATTCTTAATCTTCTTTTGCAAAGTTGCTCCATCTCCAACATTCCAGACTCAGCACCATTCTCCTAGTTGCTTATGCCCTCTTTCTTTTCCTCATCCTTTGCATCTAGTCCCACTCTAAGTCCTGTCAATTCCATTTCTAAATACATCTCACATATGTCTACTCTCTGTCTTAATCATAATCCCAGTCCAACCATCATCTCTTACCAAGTCTTCTGCAATATCTCTCAACTAGTCCCTTTACTCTTGCTCAACTCCAATCTAATTGGCAGCTGGAGGACACTTTTAAAACGTAAATCTGACTGTCATTTTTCTTCAGTGTCCAAGAGGCTTTAAGGAGAATGCCCCCTTTGCATACTAGGATTCTTAGGGTTAGGAGGCCCAGGTGCAGCAGCAAAGAAGTAGGAAATGGTCACATCACAGGTTGGGTCCATGAAGAGCTGTTTCTCAGATATGAATGGCAACCGAAGGCAGTGTCTCCACTCAGGACTGAAGGTGGTTGAAAGTTCAAACACTGAGTAGGGCAGGGAACTGAAGAAGCAAGAGTCCAGGAAGCACCTGCCTCAAAAACATTGGCCAGAATTTAAGAACTGAATGCTGCCTGGGACAGCACCTAAGGGAAGAGAGGCTTGGCTGTCAGCCTACACCTGGGTTCCCAGCTCAGTCCCTCCAGTCCCAAGCAAGATACTTACCTTGCCTCATTTGTCAACTCAGATGTTTAAATGAGTAGAAGAGGTGGCATTTGCAAAGGATCCTGATATGTCAATAAGTGCTTTCAACTTGTATGCAGCAGAATCTTGTGATATTTATTACATTACTGGGGTGTTAGAAAAAACCAAGAGGTACCAGGAAGAGAGGAGATTGGGGAAGAGGATATCATTTAGGAGACACTGTAGAGAAGAAATAATGTGGGTGGGGGCAGACACCTTCTGAAGCTTTGGAGTGATAGACTGGCAAAGAGGATTTTTAGGAAGTTTGGTGATGTGTAGAATGGTTCTCTTTTTGCTACTTTTTAAGGTAGTTTCCTTTAAAGCTATCTATTTGTTTTGGAGGCTTGTGGCAATTAATTTGTGTTCCTTTGGATGGGTTCCATGCAGAACCCAGCCTTAAAGTAAGAGTAAGAAGGCTAAAATCATTTGACACACAAACTCAAACTGAGTAGAGGATCCTGTGTGTGAATAAGACCAGGGTGGGAGTGAGATGAGGGAGTGTGATATTGTGATTTATAGTAAGAACTATATATTTAGTCTTCATCCCTGTTCCAGGTACAGAGCTCCTAAAACCCTTGGAATTTCCTGAGTAATGAGAACAATACAAGTGTCTTTTGTTATGTTAATTAGGTTAGGGGCTGCCAGGGGAACCAACTATGCTACTAGAGAGTTGGAACATTCAGATCTGCTTTGCCCCCTCCCCCGTCCCCAAAGGAGACAAGGGCTGGGTATTGAGTTCAATCACCAATGGCCAATGATTTAATCAATCGTGCCTCTGTAATGAAGCCTCCATAAAAGCCCAAGAGGAGGAGGTTGAGAGAGCTTCCAAGCTGGGGAACATATGGAGATGCAGGGAGAGTGGTGCGCTCAGAAAGGGCATGGAAGCTCTGCGCCCTTTCCCTATACCTTGCCTTATGCATCTCTTCTATCTGGCTGTTCCTGAGTTATGTCTTTTTTATAATAAACCGGTAATCCAGTAAGGAAAACATTTCTCTGAGTTCTGTGAGCCGCTCTAGCAAGTTAATCAAAATCAAGGACGGAGTCTTCTGAACCTCAGATTTATAGCGGGTTGGTTGGTCAGAAACATAGGCGACAACTGGACTTGGGAAATAGGAGGGTAGTCCTGTAGGACTGAGCCCTTAACCTGTGGGATCTGATGCTATCTCCAGGTAGTGTCCAAATTGAGTTAAACTGTAGGACACCCAGTTGGTGTCACAGAATTGTGTGGTGTGGAAAAATACACATTGGAATTGGTGTCAGAATTATAGGGGGCACTCACTGCTCCCCTGGCTCTCGGGGCATGGCAGGGAATATCTTGAGCTGTCTCTATTTAGTCTCACTGAAGTCCAGGTGCAGCAAGCTTTCTTTTCAATACTTCTATGGCCTCCTCCACTGGATAGACACTAGGTCTTTGAAAGGAAGGTTGTCCATATGGGAACTGGCTGAGGACTAACAAGCTTGAGAGCCTAGGTTGGCACTGTTTTTGTGGAGCTGTTGCCAGGCAACATGCTGGCTGCTGACCAGGGAGAACCTTCCAGGACATCAGTGTGGGCCCTTGGCACAGTGTTAGATCAGCCCTGATGTGGTGTTTTTGCAGATAGGGCCAGGGCCTTCCCAAACTTCCTCACACTGTAATAAATGTTAGTTGTCATTGGCGTGTGCTAGACTTTGGTAGACAAAATAAAGAGAACAGTTCCTGTTTTTTGGTAGAGATACAGTTTTTAATGGTGTACATTATTTTTCTGCTTTTTATCCCAGTTCTGCCTACAACAGAGAGGAGACCAGCCTTCTCACACCCTTCTCCTCAAATTTACAATTTAGGAACTCCCTGGGCCTCCAGGTCTGGATCTTTGCTCACAGTGCCCTGCTTTCTTGTGGCCTCAGCATCTCAGTCATGGGTAGAGAACAACAAAATCCTAATCCCCAAAGTCTGAGCTGCAGAGGCTGAGTCGTTGACTTCCCAAAAGTCATAAATATCCTTTCATTCATTTATTCATTCCATAAACAATCATTGAATACCTCTTATGTGCCATTTTAGGGGGTACTAGAAAAAAGACCCAGTTCTTGCTCTCAAGTTGTTTTCAGACCAGCAATAAATAAAGTGTCACAAGTGCTGTGATAGAAATATCCACATGGCAGCACGGAACATGAGGAAAGTGAGCCTACCCTAGGACCCAGTGTTGGGGACCCAATCTGAATGTTGCTGGGTGAGATGGTAGAGATTCTTCATGACTTGACTGATTCAACACATATTTATCAAATACCCACAATGTGCCAGACTTGGATCTGGGCTCTGAGGACGCAGTCATAACTGAAGCAGCCAAGTTCACTGCTCAGAGCTTACATTCTAGTTGTAGCAGGGAAGGGCAGTGGGGAGAAGGCAGGGGATGCAGAATAGACAGATTATAAACAAGTTAGGCAGTGAGCAAGCCATTTATTCCACGAGTTTTATTGAGTATCTCATATGTGTCAGGCAGGGTGTCAGGTGCTGGGGTTATAAAGACAAATGAAGCACAGTCCCTGTCCCTAGAAAGGCCTAGAGCAAATGATGGGGCTGTGTCTGGGGAAAATCAAGTCATTGAGCAGAGCTGGGGCATAGGGTGTGGAGACAGAGAGGGCTCCATTTTTCAGTTATGAAACTCAACCCCTGGGCAATCAGCAACAAAGAGTCCTTCCTGGAAACTTCATATAAATCCTCTTGAAGTATTTATTGAGGTAGACATTTAGGAACAAATTGTTAAGTAGTGGATTTATATAAAAGAGCATCATCCAGCCTGTCTAAGGTGTGGCTCTGCTGGCCTGAAATACAGACCAGGAATAGGGGTTTCTGACACTCCAAATTTAACTTATTTTCTTTCTTCCTTCCTTCCTGAAAAGGGGGCCAACCTGCTTAAACTATACTTGGTTAATTGTCTCTTTGCAAAAGTAGTTAGACAATGCATTACTAAAGCCCACCCTATAGATAACATCTGTGACGATGGGTCACCATGGTAATGGGTACTTAAGTCTTTCAGGAACTGAGAGTTGACTCCTTGTCCAGCTCAGGCTGGTTAAGACCACCAACTCATCAACCCGGCCTGCGCAAATGCCTGATAGGTGACCCTTTAACGTCAGGAGGCCCAAAACTCCATCCTCAGGTCGTGCTAATGCCATCATTTTGTGAATATGCGTCGTATGAAGAGCCATGAAGCTTGACTATGCTTACACAAATCATCAATTACCTCACTTCTCCTTACCTCCAATCATCTATTCCCACACTTCAGACAACCTTGCCCCTCTATCCCATAAATATCCCTGATCCCCATTTTCAGTGAGGCAGCTTTGAGACATGTTCTCCCATCTCCTTGCTTGGCTGCCTCATGAATAAACCGTTTCTCTGCTGCAAAACTCGTCTTGGTGATTGGCATACTGTGCAGGGGCCAAATGCACCTGGTTCAGTACAATTCCTTCCGTCCTTCCCGCATTGTTTCTTGCTTTTTTCTTTCTTTCCCTCTCTTTTTCTCTCCCCCCCTTCTTCCTTCCATCCTTCCTTTCCTTTCCCTTTCCCTCTTTCTTTCTTTCTTACTTGCTTGCTTGTTTGCTTTCTTTCTCCCTCCCTCCCTCTTTCTCTCTTTCTTTCTTCCTTCCTCTCTTCCTTCACTCCTTTCTTTCTTACCTAGCCCTATTCCCAGAAACTGGTACAAATAAAAACAAGCATTGGAACTAAAAGTGTCAAAGTGAACCTGCAATTAGGATCTGCCCTCTGAGTTGTGGTAAGGAACTAATGGGTTACTCTTTGCAAAATACCAAGACATAATTGAATAAAAGACCCTATGTAAGTTCAAAGTCTTTGTAATTATTATTATTATTATTATAATTTGTAAAACTTGGCCATAAATCTCTTCATAATAGGATGAAGCCAATACTTTTAAAAAGAGGAAGCATGACAAGGACTCTATATAAAGTGTTGTGGGCTGACTGCTTCTAAGGACAAGAGCTAACTGAAGGCAGGTGAGTGTGGAACAGAGTGATGGAGCTTATGCTCAGGCTTATTTAGGATGAAAAATCTGGTCTATGTTGATTAATTGATAAAGATTGTGTCTCTGTTGCTGAGTAAATAAGACAAGTTAGAGTCAGATAAAACTGAAGGACCTTGCAAGGAAAACTGAAGTTATAAAATTAAAGATTATATAGATGATAGAATTATTTTTTCCTATTTATTAAAATACTTATAAAAATTTAGATTTTTTTTAGTGCAATATATAGTTACTTTTGGATTTGTGAGCATGAGAAAAATGAAGAATGAGAGAACAGAAATATGTGTACCTTTAACAGAAACTGTAGTAGGCCAAATGGGATGTCTGTTTTGTTAATTCAAAGCCAAAGGACTGAGGTGTTTGTATTTTGCCAGAGAGTAATCTCTCCCCCCACCCTCACACTCACTCCTGTCAATGTTACATTAGCCCCATACACCTTAAGTGATGGTTCTATAATAGAGTCCTATTTTCTCTGGAAGCTGTGAAAGAACAAGGCCAAGATTTTCTTTTCTTTCCTTTTCTTTTTTTAATGGTAACCTTTTTTTTTTTCTTAATTGGCACCTGAGCCAATCCTCTTCTTTTTTTTTTTCTTCTTCTTCTTCTCCCCAAATCCCCCAGTACGTAGTTGTATATTCTAGTCACGAGTGCCTCTGGTTGTGCTGGACCAACATTTCTAGCAGCTTAAGCTTGACAGAGTCAAAGGATAGACAAGCTTCAAGAGTCTTGGGTGAAACAGAGAGGCCATGATTTCTTCGATTTGATCTTTGTTCAGCATGGGATATTCCTGGGATAGTCTGCAGCACCAGGAGAGGAGACTTCCTGAAGGTCTCAACTCTGGGAACCCCAAATGGGCAAAGTGAGGTAAGCAGGCACAGAGGTCATATTGAGAGAAGGAACTCCCTTCCAGGTCTCTCCCTACAAGGAAAGGATTTGCCCGCAGAGAGTGAAGAGCAGCCATCAAACTTCTGAGCTCTTCCGGCCTGATAATCATTGCTTGCCATCCAAATTCAGGAAACATATATTTTAACAGACCATGGGAAAATGCAACTCTGCAAAAAATGAGTTTAAAATGAGTATATTTTACTTTAAAAAGTTAGATTTGTCTCAAGAAAATGTGATCCTAGTGGCAGAAACATTTTATATTTGTGACTGTCATTACTATTATTTTAATTTAAGGCCTGTTTGTGCATAGCAGTCTGTGAGGCAATGAGCTCCGGTGTTGCTGCATATGTGAGGAGGGAGGGGGAAGATGGGCCAGCCAGAGGGTATATGACTAAGATGTGATGCTCTTGGAAAGGCCTATCAGCACACAGGGAGCAAGCAGATGAAGAAACAAGCTAGCAATAAAGCCAGGTGACAGTACAACATGGAACAGGAGACCTGCATAATTCAGATATGTAGACTGGTTCTCAGTCCTTCCAGGATCAAATGGGGGCCCCAATGGCACAGGGCTGTCTTCATCTCCCAGCGCCTCAGTGTATTAATACAGTACATTTTCCAGGCTGGTTGGAGGACCCTAAGAACCTGGGGTGCCTATGGCGCAAAGTCTATGGTGAAAATCTGGAAGAACATCTGTGGAAAAGGAATGAGAGTTCTACAGTGAGAGAATTACAAAGAGCAAGGACCTTTATTTCGCCCTTTTCGGGAAAAATTTCTTTCTGAGAAAGAAATGGTCCATTATGCCTGCCAAATCTAAACAATGCTTGAGAATTACAAAGGACTTGGTGGATGGAGGCCAGCAGGAACTTGAACTGGCCCCAAGGGAAGCTCAGGTTGTCAGTTTCCACTGTGCCTGGCAGACCTGCTGCCCCAGCTTGTTGACATTCCCATGCTGTTTGTCACTGTTTTGCTCTCCAGGAAAGGAGAAGAGGGATGCTGCTGTAGATATTGTGCTTGGCATCATGAGCACTGTGCTGGCTTGGCCTGACATTTAATAATGGTTTCAGCTGCAGGGAGCCATAGATTAGTCATGAGTAACTGATGGGCACTCCCTGAGCAGACTCCAGCAATGCCTCAACAATCCCTTCTGAACATAGAATACCTTTCGGCACCTGTAGACTTGGGTCACACAGTTTGGGTTGCTTCAATATGCTGTGTTTATGCTCATTGTCACTTCTTGTGCTTTCCTAATGTAATTGAAAAACAGTGACAGGAAATAACTCTGTGTTCCTAAGTAGTTGGTGCATAGAATCTTTTCATTCAAGTGCTTGGTCAACACAGATATTCAATTCCATGCTTGGAAAATGAGGTAGCTTTCATGTTGCAATGAAAGCTAAGTCCTTCCATTTGGTTTCCAAGAACAAGTATTTTTGTTCCCCAGAGAAGCAGCAAAAGGAGTAAAATACCCTGGGTTTAGCATCTGGATGAAAGCAGTGCTTTTTCCTTAGGGCCTTTTCTGTAAAGCCGTAAAGCCAGTGAGATGCCTCTGTAAGATACATTTTCATGAGACTATGGGCTTTTCCTGTACCGAAGTGGCTCCTTCTCCATTCTTCTTCCTGGGGTGGAGTGTCCTCTCTCATTCAGTGGTGAGGGCTCAGTGGGTACTAAATAAATGGTTCCTGTTGGGTGATTGAATTTGAGAGTTCCTGTAGACCCAGCTAAAATTCCAAGTTCCTGTGTCTTTCTGCTATTGGGACTGAGCATGACATTTGCCATTCAACTAAGGGAAATCATGTATAGCACCTCAATGTTGTGGAGAAGAAAAGCAAAACACACAACTGTGTCTGAGGGGAAGACAACCCCTTGGTTTAAGAAGACTTAATTCAAATAACTTCCTTCGTACCTCTTCTTCATCTTGAGACACAATCTCTTCCTGGGTGTTTGGAAGGAACTGTCCATAAGCATAATCTTAAAAGAGATGAGAAAAGCGTTATGAAAGTGCTGAGTGTCATATTTATATGCACGCTCCCACTTGTGATGATGGTAACAATTCGAAATGATAGGTAGCCAGGCTCAGCTGACCAAGGCAGACGATGAGCACACCCTGCAGTGGGAGGAGCTGGTGGGAGGCAAAGGCTTTGGGGTCGGGCTCCTCCAGCATTCTCTGGGGTCAACTGTAAGCTATTCTGGGTAGTATTTGTGTATTCGTTTGGTAGGTAGTGGGGGAACCAGGATTCTGTATAGGAGGAAGATGACTGGAGGAATGGTTGGGATGAGAAAGAGAGAAAGTGTATGAGAGCAAGCTCTCATATAAGCAAGTGCTTGACGGCGACTAGTTGTCAGTTCTCCTGTACAGTGAACAACTTGAGTCTAATCCTGGACCCCTGCCCATGACCTGACTTCACGGGAATTTGACTTTGCTGGTGGACTTAGCCTGTCTCTCCATCTTCCCGGGCTCTGGCCCAGGGTTGTTCCTGCCCAGGAGTTTTAAAGAGGGAGCACGGGGAGCACAGCTCAAGGTGACTGAGGGGGTCTGAAATTCTCAGGCTGGGGCCTTAGAGCAGTGGGAAATGTCTCCAACTCCTTCCTCCAAACAAAGCCAAGAATATGTTCCAAAGCACGGAGGAAAGTGTTACCTTTCCTCTATCCCGAAGGAAAAAGAACCCAAATTAAGAGACGCTAATACAAAGTTCTCCTTTTCAGGCTATCTTTTGATAATGAAGAGGTTATTGGCATAAAGCACATGCATCACGAATTTGCTTTGCAGGATCTGGAGTCAGGTCACTATGTTTCTCTATGTTGAGAATCAAAGCATCTTGGCTTCTTGAAATAATTAGTATCCAGTAACTTGACGGTATGGTGAGTCCTTGTGGGCGGAGTAAGGGTCCCATCATTTTTAAGTTAACTGAAAGGAGGGAATGGAGCACATATCCTACTTTTGCTTTTTTCATTATGATTCAAATTATTGATTTTTTTAGTTTAGACATGGAGAAACTTGTTCCTTTCTTTTTTTCACACCTTTCCATAGAAACATTACATATTGTTATAATGATGATTGATATTTTCGCATCTTGGAGCTAATTTCTATTTTAAAATCTTTTTAGGACCCACAGAGCCACATTATCAATATGCCTGTGCTGTGGCTGCTTCTGGGCCTCCTTGCCCTTCCTGGTGAGTACGTTTTATTTTTCCCAAATGACCTTGGAAATGGGAAGGATAAGCATAGGAATGTAATGGTATTTCTGATACTAAAACTGTAGCGCAAAACTTTTTTTTTCTAAGCTGTAGCAGCCTCTTCCCGGATGTCCCACAAAAGGAGGGAGTTCTCCAGAATGTGGGCTGGGCTTGAAACAGTGTTGCTTGACACCAGACTGTAAATTTATACCATTGATACTGCTCATTGTTCCTCCATAAGAACTCTTTCACCAAAAGTATTTATTGAATTTATTAATAGACCATGTATTTCCACAGAAGGATTGAGGTGGCCTACTAACGTAATTCAACAGAAGACTAGCATCAGTGGGATCAAGGAGCTGTGAGCAAGCGAACCACTGAGGGTGACATAGTTGCAAAGCTTGATTTCAGATTCCATCCTGAGGTTCCTTGCAGCTGGGGCAAAAAGGGAAAGTACATGTTTTTTTGATAAACAAAAGGAGGAAGAATAATTTCTCAAGAGAAACAATTTCTTTCCCTGCTCTAAATTCTAAAAATTTCTCAGGTAGGGTCAGTCTCACATTCATTCATTTATTTATTGACCCATTCATTCAACAAATCTTTAAAAATTCCTACAAGGAGTTTAGGGAATATAAGGAACGTTGAGGACCATATAATGTGGTTAGGGAGAGGCTACAGGGCAGGGAGCAATGAGTGACACAACCAAATACTATTAAAGGTATTTGTCACCAATTATAAAGGTAAAAGTGTACTAATTAAAAAATAATAAAGGACAGGTTGGCTTGTTTAATTTTTAGTATACTCATAAGAGACCAAGTCATTTCATTTCCTCTTTTCTCTTAGGTTACTCATCAAAATTTTTAAGGTAGAAGTATTTACTTCAAAATACTAGTATTTTCAAATCAACCCCAAGAAGCTCTTAGTAAGAAAATACAACCTTAAAATGCATTTACATAAACATACAGTACACATATGTTGATGTGCAATAGATATATTTCTGAAGATCTGCAAATCATTAAGATCTGATCATATAATCTATTTCAGTCAAAGAATAAAATAAATCAAAAAGAGTAATCTATTAAGAAGTTCTTACAGCTTATAAAGGTGAGATGATGCTCTGAGGGGCAGTTTCCTGCCCTTTGTAGATATCTTGTTGCTGGCTCCCAGCTCATGTGCCTTCCCTCTCATGTGAATTGAAAATTCTAGGAGATGCCCTTCTCTTCGGGGGCTTTTGTGGAATCCCAATAGTGCATAAAACCACTCCTCTGCTTCAGTGACTGGAATGACAGTGGGGGTTAAAGAGAGAGAGATGGAAGGGCAAAGAGAGACGTAGTGGAAAGAGGGAGCCCCTACATGGAGACCTGGTCCCGGGCCTCACTACAGGTCCTCCCTGTTTGCTGTCTTAGGCCCCCACCTCCAAGCGCACTGAGAGCAGGGGAGGCTGACTCCAAGTCCCAGTTTATGAGCAGTGCCTTTACTGTGGGTCTGGGCTGAGACCCCAGGGAGGCCCAGGCTTCATAAATGCTTCTTCAGGGCAAAACATAAATATCTCTCAGACCAACAAGCTAGGAGTATTTGAGGGAGAAGCGCTGAGAGTTCACACAAGCTATAAGATGAGGACTAGTTTACAGGGAACAGATAATCTCTGATTTGGTTCCGAGACACCCACGCAACGGTGTTGGACAGCCCCAGAGGTTTTCAAGGAGTATAACTGCTCCAACAGTTCCTCAGGTCTGCAGGACAGCACGTGGGAATTTAGTATCGAGATTTCTGTGATAGTTTCTTAGTTACTATACTCTAAGTTTCAAAAGTGTTTTCCATTGCAGAGTAAAGTTCTTGTTGTTACTGATTTTCCTATAGTTATTTTTATTAATGTCACTTCATTCATGGGTAGAAAGATGACCAGAACTGTCCTAGTTCAATGTCTTAGGTTGAAATTTTCTCAATTTGCAGACTCCTCTGAAGGTAGCAGTTGGGGATGCTACGGAGACATCCAAACCTTTGACACCCCTGGGGCATCTTGTGGGATTGGAAGACGTCGAGGCCTGAGCTACTGCGGTAGTCATAAGCTCCTTGTCCACCTTGCCCTCCTCCTCCTCTTCCTCTTTGTCTGAGAAGGTGACTCCTTTTGGCAAGGGTGGCTTCAACAGGATTTTGTCCCTTCCCTGGATTCCCCACACCCATGTCTCCCTGTCCTTCCCCACAAGTTTTGACCCTCTCAATACGTCCTTTTGGCTCTCACTGTTTCCCACAGCCCCGCACTACCAAATGGTGGAAAGAGCACTGGACGTGGAGTCCAAAGACCTAGTCCCAGTGTTCGCCATGGCTCTTCCACAAGTCACTTAGCTTCCCCAGGGCCTCCTTTGAAAGGAGGATAATAGCGTTGTAAACTCTGGTCAATATAATGTGTGGATGAAGGTGCTTCTGAAGCCATAAAAATGCTCAGAAGGTAAGTAAGCTAGCCAGGTGAAGCAGTATTGATTTTCATTTTGCCCAGGATTCTTGTTATTTCATAAATGTTTAAACTGACATGATTTCTGAGTGTCACTTTAGGGTAGAAAGGAGGGCAAGAGTGAGCAAAGCTGTCAAGAAAAGTCTCTGAGGACTCTTTTTTTCTTTTTTACGCACTTGTGATTTTTTTCTTTGCTTTTTTTTTTGCTGGGAAAGATTCACCCTCAGCTAACATCTGTTGTCAATCTTCTCCTATTTTTTTCCTCCCCAAAGCCCCAGTACATAGCTGTACATTCCAGTTGTAAGTACTTCTAATTCTTCTCTGTCAGCCTCCACTGCAGCATGGCTACTGACAGATAAGTGGTGTGGTTCTGTGACTAGGAAATGAACCCAGGGCGCCGAAGCAGAGGGTGCCAAACTTTAACCACTAGGCCACCAGGGGTCGCTCTCCAAGGACTTTTTGAAGGGGCTGGGAGAATTTCTATTTCATATCCTGTGCCTGTTGTAGCTGATGGACAGTCTCATTTTACTGGGTAACTCTGGGGTGCTCAGTTTGGGGCAGTGGTGCCTGTGCCCACAGAATGTTCCTGAGTCAGCCAGAGCAACCCCTGAGAGCCTGGCCAAGGGGCACGGACAGCTACAGAGGACACTCCCTCCAGGAATGCTGACTCAAGCTTAAAGGATAATCATAATCTCAGATCTAGGAATGGCCCCTAGGGATTTCAGACGTGGGCTTCTCAGTCCTAGACTCCTATCCAGATCCTTGGAGTGTATTTTCTCTCTCTTCTTGAGCTCTCATTTCAGCATAAGTCACACCAAGTCTCATCTTTCCTTCTGTGTTTGCTTTAGGAGTTCATGCTTCTGAAAGGCTGGCTGAAATAGACAAGCCATACCTATTGAGATATCAACCCATAATGCGTACTGTTGGCCGAAAGTACTGCGTGGACCCTGCAGTGATTGCTGGTGTGTTGTCCAGGGAGTCTCATGGTGGCAACATTCTGGTCAACGTGGACAATGCAGGCGATGGAATCAGGGCGCAGGTAATCCTCCACCAGTTATGACATATGGCCACTGCAGTGCATGGCACACCGCCAAGGGAACACCTTCACATTTGTTGTTGTTGTTGATGGCACCCCTGGCGCATAGTTCCGTAGAACACAGAGTGAAAGTTGCTCCCTGGAGGCCTGAGAGCCTTGGCTCTCCCTGAGAAATATAAACAGCAACATTCCTGCTTCAGTTGGGGCCACAATTTCTTTTCAAAGTAAATTATGCTGCGTTTCCAGGATATCATCCATGATACCCTATTCTGGATTTCCAGTGAGGCAGTAGGGCGGGAGAAAGTTCACAGATTGACTGCTTGCCCTGTTATTGTGTAACCGTGGACCTTGCATAAATCACTTAATCTCCCTAGGCCTCGGTTTCCTCACCTATAAAATGCCATCCTCATAGAATTCTTATGAAGATTCAACGAAATAACGTGAAAAAGTACTTGCTATCTGGTAGATTCTAACAAATACTGAATTCCTTTTCCCTGTCTTCTTTCTACACGATTCTTAGTTCTAAAGATCAAGTTTTATTTTTGTGCTAATTCTGCCTCGTTTCACTTGTTGTCTGATGAAGACTTCCAGGGAACTGGGCGTTAATTAACTCCATTGCTAAAATGACTTGTGCTGGGGGAATCGGTGATGGCCAAGAAAGCAAGGAGGCCACGCTTTTTTCTATTGCATTTCACATTGTTGTTGTAGTTGTTGAGAAACCTAGAAGTATTGCAGTCATTTTTTAAGCTTTTAGGAAAATGTATTGCTCGATGATCTTGAAATTGGCTTCCCATTAGTACTTCATAGGACACTTTACAATTTAAAATACTTTCAAATGTACGTGTCTTACTTCGAATTGGAGACCCATCCGGTATTCTGATGAGATGGGTTGAGAAGGACGTGCAATCCATCCTTTACAAGAGAAGAAGTGGCTTTGTAAAGAGAGTCATTGCTGCAAAGTCACATGGTAGCTGGAAAATGCAGAACTGAGACCAAGGACAACACTGGTGATGTTAGGGCCGGCATCATTTCCACTGCTCTGTTCTGCCTCCTTTGTAAAATCTCATTCTTGGGAAAAGAATGAGTCCATCTCCTTTGAAGCTGAAGAAAGAACTTCCTAAAGTCAGATATTTCTCCTAAATTTGATGAACCCTACATGGAATGGTAACCAAAGGTATATAAGAAAAGTTAGAACCTTAAGACATTCAGGTTATCCAGAAGGAGAATTATAAGTACAAATAGAAAAATCTCTTTCTGACCTGTTTGGAGGGTTTGTGTTCGCAGCACTGGAGGAGGGCGCCAGAGTGGTACCTACCCTACCTCTGTCCCCTCTTGCTTCCAACTCTGCCTCTCCCCATTACACTGAAGCAGAAGTGAAATGTCTGTTCGTCCCTTCCTTTGCCCAGAACTTGTAGCTTTACTATTTATCCCCAGGGAAATTGAAGGCAGCATTGGTTCCACCAAAGGAGGAGAGAAAAAGAAGGGAAATAAAAAACTGCACTGGGGCTGGCCCAGTGGTGGAGTGGTTAAGCTCGCGCCCTCTAGTTCTACCCCGCTGCGTTCCCGGGTTCAGATCCTGGGCACAGACCTACAGACTGCTCATCAAGCCATTCTGTAGTGGCATCCCACATACAAAATAGAGGAAGATTAGCACAGATGTTAGCTCAGGGACAATCTTCCTCACCAAAAAAAAAAAAAAAAAAAAGGAAAGCAAAAAAAAAGCATCACTGATCCAATGAAGCTGTCACCCTCCGACCTGGCTTACTTGGCTTTTCCTCTGCTTCTTTCCCTCCAGGACCCTGGTCCCTATGCTCCCACATCCCAGATCAGCGAGTCCCAGCTTTCACGGATGACTCACATCCTCATTGTTAGAATCAAAGAAATCCAGAGGAGGTTTCCAACCTGGACCCCTGACCAGTACCTGAGAGGTATGCGTAACGTGTGGGTCAGCAGCTTCACAGCGTGGAGTTAATAGGCGAAAGTGTAATATATTGCACCAGGTTCCCCCAAACCTCAGTGCCTCCTGATATGGAATTAGGAAAGAGAATCTAAGTTAACCTCTGAGCCCCTGAGGCAACAAGGGGCTGTGGGGTCAGCATTAACCTGTCTCGTGAATTCCAGGTGGACTCTGTGCCTACACTGGTGGTGCGAGCTATGTTAGAAGCCACCAGGACCTGAGCTGTGACTTCTGCAATGATGTCCTTGCAAGAGCCAAATACTTCAAAAGACATGGCTTCTAACGCTTCAGACCAAACCCAAGATCGTTATCACACAGGAGGCCTCAACTGTCACACAGACAACACCAGCCAATGGGGCTTGTCACTGTGAATCTGAGTTTGTCCTGAAGGTTGTCAAAATAACACAAATCACATTAAAGGAAGAATTATTATCTACATTTTGTGGTCTGGTGTGTGTGTATATGTGTGTGTGTGTGTAAATTAAGGGCTGTGTCTCTTGGAAGGTATTTCCACAGAGGTTAGCTGTCATGTGGATTTCTGTAACACGAGTCTTATACCTCATTGACTAGCATTACCAGATTTAACAATAAAAATATAGGAAGCCCAGCTGAATTGGAATTCCAGATAAATAATGAATATTTTTTTTTAGTATAAATCCCGTGCAATATTTGGAACACGTTTACACTAAAAAATCATTCTTGTTTATGTGAAATTCTCATTTAACTGGGCATACAGTGTTTTATCTGGCAAAACTTTTGATGAGAAAAAGGGTAAGACGGTGGCCAGCCCCATCTGCTGGGTGGAATAGTTTCCGGAGGGTCACTTGTTAACTTTGCGGCATTATCTTAACCCTGGGACAGCCTCTCTGTCATCTAAGTTTACCTCGTCCATTTTTTCCTGGACCGCAGAAACTTCTCCTATGCCCAACCTCCCCAACTCAGCTAAACGATTCCCTTGTTTGGGGCACTTAAGACTAATAGTCAGCCAAGGGAGAGTGGTTCACCAGTTGGAGCTGTCCTCAAGGACATGGACCACACACATACGGATAAATTACTGAATTCTAGGGATTTTATTCTAGAAAAGTAATTAATGTTCCATTCTATTAACACTTTACGGAGTGTCATTTGAGAACAGTTGTCATCATATTAAGCAGAATTTATTTTTTAAGCAACTGCTATGTGCTCAGCACTATATCAGAGTCTCTGCTCTCAGGAACTGTTAAGCTGTCACATCTAGTTGGGGACAGCAGCCAACCACACGTGCACAAGGCGCAGAGACAGGCCTGCACAGTGACAGTGTGAGGAGTTCACCTTCTGTGTCAGGGGCTTGGGGAACCTGCTCAAGACCACTGGTGCCCTTGACCACCTCCAGGGCCACTTCCTTCTTAGTCTGCCCACCCTCTGCCTTCCAAGACCTACTCTGAAGGCTGATTCCCGTTAAGATCCTCATCAAGGAGAAAATGACTGAGAAGACCTCAGAATACACCCTCTTTGGAGATTTACTTTTCACTGGCCCAAGGAAAACAGATGGTGAGGCACTGGTTATGAGCCCTGGGGGAAACACTTGGGTTGATAAAGTCCTCCTGAAATCATAGCATTAGGGCAGCCTCATGCCTCTGCCACTGTGGACATGTACGCCCAGTAAGGGTGCTAACTTGTGTACGTGCTGGTGGTGTCTCTCATTCTGGGAAGACATCCAGCAAGGAAAGTCATTCAAGGGCACCAGGTCATCACAATGAGAGCTCTGCAGAAGGCGCAACTGACTTAGAAGGTGGTAAATATATACGGATATTAGTTATACAGCTATTAACATATCCTTATTGAATATCTTCTACCTGCCAGCGACTGTCTTAGGAACTATAATGGCCTTGTCCTTGCTCACAAAGTCTCCTTTTCTAGTTGGGGTAAAGATATAGTAACACATGGGACACAATAAGCTAATTTCTCTAAAGAAGAGGTAATAAAAATTGGCCTGGGAGTTTTGATGAAGAACTGAGGTCTGAGTTCACACAAGAGATGAAGTCATTTATTAGGTACTGAATTCTCACACTAGCCCTGACACCATACACCATTTTTATTCCATTGAACAGACGAAAGAACTGTCAACCAGAGCTGAAGACACTTGCCTTAGTCACAGAACTGGAAGGGACAGAAGCAGAATCCTGAACTCAAACCCAGATTTCTTCCATCTTAAAGTCTAACTTTTTTTTAAAGAGTGGTCCTGAGCTAACAACTGTTGCCAGTCTTCCTCTCCCCAAAGCCCCCCACTACACAGTTGGATATTCTAGTTGTAGGTCCTTCTAGCTCTGCTATGTGGGACGCCGCCTCAGCCTGGCCTAATGATCAGTGCTAGGTCTGCACCCAGGATCCAAACTGGCAAAACCCTGGGCCACCGAAGTGGAACGCGCCAACTTAACCATTTGGTCATGCGGCCGGCTCCCTAAAGCCTAAATTTTCATCTTAAGTTTTTATTTTTCCCTAAGTGGCACGTGCACATAGTTAGATGATTATTAACGTGTGTATGTGTGTGTGCCCTGTGCACGTGTGTGTGTGTGTTGTGGGGTATTAGGGTGACCGACTGTCCTGGATTGCCTGGAGCTGATGAGTTTTCTGGGAATTGGGACTTTCTGTGCTAAAAACAGGAAAGTTAAAGGGGAAAAGTCCCAGGCAAATCCAAAAGTTGATCACCTAGCTTGGCATTATCCCTTCCAGGAGGTATTTGAAAATATGTGAGGGCATTTTTCTTCTCTCCCTCCTTCCTCCTCACTCTATTTCTTTTGTTATTGCCACAATGCTTGGGGTGGAGGGGTCGGAGGTGGGGCTGGAGACTACAGGTATTTTGTGGTGGGGCAAAATACTAAACATTTTGAAATTTGCACTGAGCAGGATGGTTCCACCCGGTGAAAAACATACGTATATGCACACTTTTTTTCTCTGGGCAAGTTTTGCCCTGAGCTAACATCTGTTGTCGATCTTCCTCTCTCTCTCTCTCTTTTTTTTTCTCCTCATAGCCCCAGTACGTAGCTGTATATATTCTGGTTGTAGTCCTTCTGGTTCTTCTATATGAGCTGCCACCACAGCATGGCTACTAACAGACAGGTGGTGTGGTTCCAGAACTGGGAACTGAACCTGGACCACCCAAGCAGAGCCCACCAAACTTGAACCACTAGGCCGTCAGGGCTGGCTCTATGCACACTTTTTAAACCTCCCCCTGAGTTAGCCTTTCCTCAGCTTTACAACCCAGAATTTTTTTTCCAGAGATCTGGGAGCCATCTCTTTGAAATACAAACCTCTAGGAAGATAGTGCCGCCAGGCCCCCGTCACTGTGGGAGCTTAGCCTCTAGGCATCTTCTTGTCATAGAAATAAGAACATTTTTATTATTCCTCTGATAAAGGTGAATTTAGGATAAACTAGGGAAGAATGAACAGCAAATGGCGCTGTTAAGCCTTCTCAGAGGAGGACAGGTTACTGTTCACCTTGCAAACACATATCTGTAATGCCGAAAAAGGACCAGTATAAAAGCGTTGTAACCTCCTGGCTGTATGAATAGGGGAGAATTTCTTTCCGTCTTTGAAATCTCTTTGCGGATGATCAACCATACCATGATACTCTGGTTTATGCTTATTCAATAATAAAACTGCTTTTTTTCTTTTTGATGTCTTATGAAGATTTTTAAGTCCTCAACAATACAAAAAGGAAAGAACATTTGCTTAAAGACCACTAAACTCTGGGCTGACCGTCAGCTGGCTGTGTATGGAACTGGTTTCCCAACATAAGTCTCAATCATATCAAAGGCTTGTGCTTTTTTTCTTTTTAAAGTATGAGTTTTTCACCAGAATTCTAGGGATTTCTTCCTGGGGATTGTGAGCTATGTCACACAACATGGTTCTGTCCCAGAGCAGACACTATGCAAACACAGTTCACAGCCGAGCTGTGTGGTAAGCTCAGATTACTTTATTTTCTTGAATAAGTTTTTTTTCCACAGTTAGTAACGTCCCCTTGTTTGTTCGCTGCCTTAGTTTTCTCTGTACTTACCATTCACTCAGCCCTAAGTCTCCGCCCAGAGAGTCTTTCCTGAAGCCTTTGGATCTGCTCCCACCTGAGGTAAGTCAGAAGCCTCTGAGAGCATCTTGGGATCCTCCTCACCATCAGTCCTTTGCAGCTGTCCTATTGTTACCAAAAGTTCAGTCTCTGAACTCAGTGCCAATCCAGATAACAAGAACAGTCTTGAGAGAAAAGGAAAGTCTTTATTTTCTTTGCCAAGCAAAGAGAACAAAGCAAGGGCTGGTGCCTCAAAAATTGCTAGCTCCCCATTAAGAAATGGGTAGGGATTTTTATTTGGGGTTTGGGGTAGGAGGGGTGGTGCCTGTAGGCTTGCTGGCCAGTGTTTTCCCACCAGCCTACATTTAGCCTTGAGGCTATTTGCAGGGCCAGATAAAGAATTTACAGATGGGTGTCCTTGGTTGTCTCCGTGGCAGATGGTGGGTTCCTCTGGGGAGCCTCAGTTTCTTGATATTCTCTGGACGTTAGTTTCCCTGTGAAAGAACTTCAAGGATGTATGATTAGCTAAAATTTTAGTGTGATCTCAGTGCCAGGCCAGCTGGACTTCAACAATTTGCAACTTCTATTTGGTTGTGAGGCTCAGGGAGTCAGAGGTTGAAGAAACAAATATTTACATATGAGTGTAACTAAAGAATTAGGGGGCTGGGAATGTGTGCTTTTGGTTTTAACCCCATATGTGCTGCGTTCACTGTAGGAGAACCAATGTCAGGGCTGAGATTAACTAAGAGCCGGTAACACCATGTTGCTCCTTCCATTTTTCACATCCTTCTTTTTAGCTTATTCCTTTTTTTTTTTATTATTATTTTTTATTGTGGTATTTGCTTTATTGTGGTGGTCTGGAACTGAATTCTCAGCATCTCCAAGGTATGCCTGTATACTTATTTTGCTATTTTCCCCCTAAATGCTCCAAGAGATATGTCAAGTTCCTTGCAATAACTTTTCCCAATTCTCAACCACATGCAGTCACCCACTATCGATTCCATATCTCCTCCGGTGATTTCCCTTGGGGAGCTGGTGGCCTCCTACTCCGATCTGGACATCCACTTTCTCACACATCCACTCTCTATGCCTCTGCACAGGCATCATCTATCCCACACTTTCCTGTGGCTTTCGTCTGAGTTGGAGCCCCTGTTTCCTGGATTCCAGGTTTCCTTCCAGCTTGTACTCCCTAAAATTTTGGAGATAGCTTCACATGAATGGGGACATGGGAGCTAAATAATTTGTCCTTTTATGCCAGTGGCTTTATGCTTGATGGAACATTTTTCTGGGTACAGAATTTGTGGATGGAAATCATATTCTCTCCGAAATTTTCCCTGTTCTCTCTGAAATTCCTATTAATTAGATATTGCACCTTCTGGATTCAAACTTCTATCTTCTTATCTTCTCCATTTTCTATCTTTGTCTTTTTGTTCTGCTTGCTGGGAGATTTCTTCAACTTTATCTCCCATTTTGCTATTGAACATTTTTTTTTTATTAATGTTATGATAGATTACAACCTTGTGAGATTTCAGTTGTACATTTTTGTTAGTCATGTTGTGGGTACACCACTTCCCCCTTTGTGCCCTCCCCCCACCCCCCCTTTTCCCTGGTAACCACCGATCAGATCTCCTTATCAATATACTAACTTCCACCTATGAGTGGAGTCATATAGAGTTCGTCTTTCTCTGACTGGCTTATTTCGCTTAACATAATACCCTCGAGGTCCATCCACATTGTCGAGAATGGGCTAATTTTGTCTTTTTTTTATGGCTGAGTAGTATTCCATTGTGTATATATACCACATCTTCTTTATCCAATCATCAGTTTCTGGGCATGTAGGTTGGTTCCATGTCTTGGCTATTGTAAATAATGCTGCGATGAACATAGGGGTGCAATGGACTCTTGAGATTTCTGATTTCAGGTTCTTAGGATAGATACCCAGTAATGGGATGGCTGGGTCATAGGGTATTTCTATTTTTAACTTTTTGAGAAATCTCCATACTCTTGGTTTTGGATGTTTTTGCCAATCTAACGGGTGTAAGGTGACATCTTAGTGTAGTTTTGATTTGCATTTCCCTGATGATTAGCGATGATGAACATCTTTTCATGTGTCTCTTGGCCATATTCATATCTTCTTTTGAGAAATGTCTGTTCATGTCCTCTGCCCATTTTTTGATCGGGTTGTTTGTTTTTTTGTTGTTAAGCAGTGTGAGTTCTTTGCATATTATGGAGATTAACCCTTTGTCGGATAAGTGGCTTGTAAATATTTTTTCCCAATTAGTGAGCTGTTATTTTGTTTCAATCGTGTTTTCCCTTGCCTTAAAGAAGCTCTTTAGTCTGATGAAGTCCCATTTGTTTATTCTTTCTATTGTTTCCCTCAACTGAGGAGTTACAGTGTTCGAAAAGATTCTTTTGAAACTGATGTCAAAGAGTGTACTGCCTATATTCTCTCCCAAAAGACTTATTGTCTCAGGCCTAATCTTTAGATTTTTGATCCATTTTGAATTTATTTTGGTGTGTGGTGAAAAAGAATGGTCACTTTTCAATCTTTTGCATGTGGCTGTCCAGTTTTCCCAGCACCATTTGTTGAAGAGACTTTCTTTTCTCCATTGTAGGCCCTCTGCTCCTTTGTCGAAGATTAGCTGTCCATAGATGTGTGGTTTTATCTCTGGGCTTTCAGTTCTGTTCCATTGATCTGTGGACCTGTTTTTGTACCAGTACCATGCTGTTTTGATCACTGTAGCTTTGTAGTATGTTTTGAAATCGGGGATTGTGATTCCACAGGCTTTGTTTTTCTTGCTCAGGATTGCTTTAGCAATTCGCAGTCTTTTATTGCCCCATATGAATTTTAGGATTGTTTGTTCAATTTCTGTGAAGAATGTTCTTGGGATTCTGATTGGGATAGCATTGAATCTGTAGATTGCTTTAGGTAGTATGGAGATTTTAACTATGTTTATTCTTCCAATCCATGTGCATGGAATGTCTTTCCATCTCTTTATGTCATCGTCAATTTCTTTCAAGAAAGTCTTGTAGTTTTCATTGTATAGATCCTTCACTTCCTTGGTTAAGTTTATCCCAAGGTATTTTATTCTTTTCATTGCGATTGTGAATGGGATTGAGTTCTTGAGTTCTTTTTCTGTTAGTTCATTGTTAGTGTATAGAAATGCTACTGATTTATGCACGTTAATTTTATACCCTGCTACTTTGCTGTAGTTGTTGATTATTTCTAATAGTTTTTCTATGGATTCTTTGGGGTTTTCTATATATAAGATCATGTCGTCTGCAAACAGCGAGAGTTTTACTTCTTCATTACCTATTTGGATTCCTTTTATTTCTTTTTCCTGCCGAATTGCTCTGGCCAGCACCTCCAGTACTATGTTGAATAGGAGTGGTGAAAGTGGGCACCCTTGTCTTGTTCCTGTCCTCGGAGGGATGGCTTTCAGTTTTTGTCCATTGAGTATGATGTTGGTTGTGGGTCTGTCATATATGGCCTTTATTATGTTGAGGTAGTTTCCTTCTATACCCATTTTATTGAGGGTTTTTATCATAAATGGGTGTTGGATCTTGTCGAATGCTTTCTCTGCATCTATTGAGATGATCATGTGGTTTTTGTTTTTCATTTTGTTGATGTAGTGTATCACGTTGATTGACTTGCGGATGTTGAACCATCCCTGTGTCCCTGGTATAAATCCCACTTGATCATGGTGTATAATCTTTTTGATGTATTGCTGTATTCGGTTTGCCAGAATTTTGTTGAGGATTTTTGCATCTATGTTCATCAGTGATATCGGCCTGTAGTTCTCCTTCTTTGTGTTGTCCTTGTCAGGTTTGGGGATCAGAGTGATGTTGGCTTCATAGAATGTGTTAGGGAGTACTCCATCTTTCTCAATTTTCTGGAACAGTTTGAGAAGAATAGGTATTAAGTCTTCTTTGAATGTTTGGTAGAATTCTCCAGAGAAGCCGTCTGGTCCTGGACTCTTATTTTTGGGGAGGTTTTTGATTACCGTTTCTATTTCCTTACTTGTGATTGGCCTATTCAGATTCTCCATTTCTTCCTGATTCAGTTTGGGGAGATTGTAGGAGTCTAGGAATTTGTCCATTTCTTCCAGGTTGTTCAATTTGTTGGCATATAGTTTTTCATAGTATTCTCTTATGATCTCTTGTATTTCATTGGTATCTGTTGTGATTTCTCCTCTCTCATTCCTAATTTTATTTATTTGCGATTTCTCTCTTCTTTTCTTGGTGAGTCTGGCTAAGGGTTTGTCAATTTTGTTAATTTTTTCGAAGAACCAACTCTTTGTTTCATTGATCCTTTCTACTGTCTTTTGTTTCGATATCATTTATTTCTGCTCTTGTTTTTATTATTTCCCTCCTTCTACTGACTCTGGGCTTTGTTTGTTCTTCTTTTTCTAGTTCTGTTAGGTGTCGTTTGAGGTTGCTTATGTGAGCTTTTTCTTGTTTAGTCAGGTGAGCCTGTATTGCGATGAATTTCCCTCTTAGGACTGCTTTTGCTGCATCCCAAATGATTTGGTATGTCGTGTTCTCATTTTCCTTTGTCTCCAGATACTGCTTGATTTCTTCTTTAATTTCTTCAATGATCCATTGTTTGTTCAGAAGCATGTTGTTTAGTCTCCAGATTTTTGCACCTTTCTCTGCTTTTTTCTTGTAGTTGATTTCTAGTTTCATAGCATTATGATCAGAAAAGATGCTTGATATTATTTCAACTCTCTTGTATTTATTGATGTTTGCTTTGTTTCCCAAAATATGGTCAATCCTTGAGAATGTTCCATGTGCACTTGAGAAGAATGTGTAACCTGCTGTTTTTGGATGAAGTGTTCTATATTTATCTATTAAGTCCATCTGGTCTAATTTTTCATTTAATTCCATTATTTCCTTGTTGATTTTCTGTCTGGATGTTCTGTCCATTGGTGTTAATGGTGTGTTGAGGTCCCCTACTATTATTGTATTGTTGTTGATGTCTTCTTTTAGTTCTATTAAGAGTTGCTTTACAAATTTTGGTGCTCCTGTGTTGGGTGCGTATATATTTATAAGTGTTATGTCTTCTTGGTGGAGAGTCCCTTTTATCATTATATACTGTCCCTCTTTATCTTTCTTTATCTGTTTTGCTTTGAAATCTACCTTGTCTGATATTAGTATAGCGACACCTGCTTTCTTTTGTTCATTATTAGCTTGGAGTATTGTTCTCCATCCCTTCACTCTGAGTCTGTGTTTGTCTTTGGGGCTGAGGTGTGTTTCCTGGAGGCAGCATATTGTTGGATCTTGTTCTTTGATCCATCCTGCCACCCTGTGTCTTTTGATTGGGGAGTTCAATCCATTTACATTTAGAGTGATTATTGAGATGTGGGGGCCTACCACTACCATTTTGTGTCTTGTTTTCCTGTTTTCTTCAATTTCCTTTGTTTCTCGTCCCATGGTTTAATCTGTTCTGATGAAGAGCTGCTACTCTCTGTTGTTGTCCTTCTACTTATCTCCTCTGCTCTTGGTTTTGTAGCCCCTTTCCTTTTTTGGATTTTTCAGGAAAGAGGGTTTTCCTGAGGATTTCCTGAAGAGGAGGTTTTGTGGCAATGAACTCCCTTAATTTTTGTTTATCTGGGAAAGTTTTTATTTCTCCATCGTATTTGAAGGATATTTTCGCTGGGTAGAGAATTCTCGGCTGTAGATTTTTGTCCTTCAGATTTTTGAATATATCATTCCACTCTCTTCTAGCCTGTAAAGTTTCTGCTGAGAAATCTGCTGATAGCCTGATGGGGGTTCCTTTGTAGGTTAGTTTCTTTTGCCTGGCTGTCCTTAGTATTTTCTCCTTGTCGTTGACTTTTGCTAGCTTCACTACTATATGCCGTGGAGTTGGTCTTCTTGCATTGATAAAGTTTGGAGATCTATTGGCTTCTGTCACCTGAAGATCCATCTCTCTCACCAGATTTGGGAAGTTCTCAGCCATTATTTCTTTGAATAGGCTTTCTGCCCCTTTCTCCTTCTCTTCTCCCTCTGGTATACCTATAATCCTTACGTTGCATCTCCTAATTGTGTCTGATAATTCTCGGAGAGTTTCTTCATTTCTTTTAGTCTTGCTTCTCTCTCCTCCTCTGCCTGCAGCAATTCTATATTGCCATCTTCCAAATTGCTAATTCTTTCCTCCATATTATCGGCCCTACTGTTCAGAGCATCTAGATTTTTCTTAATCTCCTCTATTGTGTTCTTCATTTCCAATATTTCTGTTTGGTTCTTCTTTATCGTATCAAACTCTTTTGTGACATAGCTCCTGAACTCGTTGAGTCGTCGGTCAGAATTCTCTCTTAACTCATTGAGTATTTTAATGATGGCTGTTTTGAAGTCATCATCATTTAGGTTATATATCTCATTTTCTTTGGGATTGTTTTCTGTGTATTTGTTATTTTCTTTCTGTTCTGGAGATTTAATGTATTTTTTCATATTGCTTGATGTTGTTGATTTGTGCCTCCGCATAGAGATAGAGTTTAGTTGCTCCTTTCACTTGTTTCCGCTGCTGCGGTGAGGGAGCAGCTGTTTATACTGCACCAACCAGGAACCCTGTCCGCAGTTGCTAACTGGGCCTGGGCCACTGTAGTCACAGTGGTCCTTTGGATTCTCTCCTCTGCCATGGGGGCCATCACAGGGGGGCTTCAGGCTGCTGGTGCCTACTGTTGCAGCCCACCTAGACGTGCTCCCTCCTTGGGGTCTGCAATGGTGTTATGGGCTTTTCCAGCGGCCAGGGATGGGATCACTTATATTTGTCGCTCCGTCGCTGTCATCACCCACAAAATCTCCCTTGTCCACTATGGGTCGCAGGAGAGCTATTGGCATCTTCTACAGTCTGTGGTTAGTTCACCTAGCTATGCTACTTTTGTCCCGGGGTCTTCCAGCCTTGTGGCTGCCGGATGGGTGCTTTCTACTAGTGCTGTGCAGAGGCTTTCCCTGAGGCTGCTGTGAGCCTGTAGGGTTTCCCCCTAGGCTACGGAGCTGGGTCGCTGGAACTACCCCCAGCCTCAGTCCTGTTCCCCAGGAACTCGGGGAGCCCTTTGCCCTGTCTTGGAGGGATAGCCGGAGATCCTGATTTCAGTGGTAGCTGGTCAGCTGCTGCCCTGCCTGATATTCTCCTCTCCAGGACCCTCCCGGTATTGTGGATGCTGGGCGTGGCCCCTCCGCTAATAGCAGACAGAGAGTTTTGTCTGCTGCCTGGGCAGAACTCTGGAGCTTCCCCTCCAGGCCGCGGAGCCGGCCTCTGGAGCTTCACCCAGCCCCAGTCCTCTCCGAGATCTCCGAGATCTCCAGCAATCCTCAGCCCCGCGGGGCAGGCAACAGCAGCCTGGGGTCACCTTGCCCTCTGGGATTCCCTCCGGGACCTTCCTGGAGTTGTGAATGCTGGGCGTGGCCCCTCCACTAATGGCAGACAGAGAGTTTTGTCTGCTGCCTGGGCAGAACTCTGGATCTTCCCCTCTGGGGCACGGAGCGGGCCTCTGGAGCTTCACCCAGCCCCAGTCCTCTCCAAGATCTCCGGCAATCCCTAGCCCCACGGGGTGGGCAACGGCAGCTGGAGGTCACTTCGCCCTCTGGGATTCTCTCTGGGACTTTCCTGGAGTTGAATGCTGGGCGTGGCCCCTCCGCTAATGGCAGACAGAGAGTTTTGTCTGCTGCCTGGGCGGAAATCCGGAGCTTCCCCTCCGGGTCACAAAGCCGGCCCCTGGAGCTTCACCCAGCCCCAGTCCGCTCTGAGATCTCCGGCAATCCTTAGTCCCACAGGGCGGGCAACGGCAGCTGGGGGTCGCCCCGCCCTCTGGGATTCTCTCCGGGACTTTCCTGGAGCTGTGAATGCTGGGCGTAGCCCCTCTGCTAATGGCAGACAGAGAGTTTTGTCTGCTGCCCAGGCAGAACTCTGGAGCTTCCCCTCCGGGGCCTGGAGTTGGCCTCTGGATCTTCACCCAGCCCCAGTCCGCTCGGAGATCTCCGGCAATCCCTAGCCCCACCGTGCCGGCAGTGGCAGCCGGGGGACCTCCATACCCTCAGCGACTCTCTCTGGGACCCTCTGGGTGCCACGAACACCAGGCGGGATCTCCCCGCCAATGGTGGGGAGAGACTCTCCCCGCGGGCCCAGGTGTGCAACTCCAAAGTTTCCCTCTGCATTTAGGAGTAATTGCGGGGGGTTTAGGTAGGGTTCTGGTCACCTGTTTCCACTGTCGCTCCTCTGTTGTGTGCTCGCTCCTGCCCTAGATGTGTGTTGATCTGCGGGCGTCCGTTGGAAGAAAGCCGCTTGCAGGTACTAGGCTGTTCGCTCGGGGTCGGAGAGTTTTCACCTATTTCCACATCCTCCCGGAGGAAAGTCCGTCCGCCTTCCAATGTATAGTTGCATGGGTCTCTCAGACGTCCTGAGATGCTGTCTGGATATCCTTTGTTAAGCGATAAGTGTCCATATAATTGTAGACTCGAAGCGGGAGAGACAAAGAGGACTACTCACGGCGCCATCTTGGATCTCCTGCCGCTTATTCCTTTGTTTTGATGGAGCATATCCTCCAGTAGCTTCCTGAGAAAAATGATTGGGAAGAAAATTTTTATGAGAACTTTTGTGTCCAAAATATCATTTTTTCTACTCTCACATGTGTTGATGATTTGTCCTGATACAAAATTCTAGTTTGGAAATAATTTTCCTTCAAAATTTTGAAGGCATTGCTTCCTTGGTCTTCTGGCTTCTAGGGTTACTCTTGGGAAGCCTGGGTCATTTTGATTTCAATCCTTTGTGTATGATATATCCCCTCCTCCCCTCTAGAAGACTGTAAAATCTTCTCTTTGTCACATGTGTGACATTTCACAATGATGTGCTTTAGTAGGATTCTAGTTTTATCCATTACACTGAGCACTTAGTCCTTCCCACCTGGAAAATTAAAAAAATTACTTTACTGGTAATTTCCTTCCCTCCATATTTCTCTGTCCTCTCTTCTGCTGTTCAGGGTGGACCTCTTGGACTGGTCCTCTAAATTTCTGATTTTTTCCTCTCCTATTTTTCACCTCTGTTTTTCTATTTTATTTTCTAGAAAATTTCTTTATCTATGCGTTTATTATCTATCTATTTATTTATTTATCTGCGTTTTTAAATTTTAAATTTTATTTAAATTTAAATTTTAAATTTATAAATGACCAGAACCCTACCTAAACGCAGATAAATAAATAAATATTATTTATTTATCTTTATTTCTTTAATTTTCCACTAAGTTTTTCATTTCTGCTATCATGTTCTTATTTTCCAAGAGTTTTTTTTGTTCTCTGAATGTTCCTTTTTATAGCACCTTCTTTTGTGTCAGGAATGCAACATTTTCTCTTATTTCTCTGGGTGTATTATTGAGAGATCCCGCCCCCACTCCCTCAAGTTTTCTTCTTGCATAATCTCTAGGTGCTTTTTCCTGTTTGTTTTTATCTCTATATTTCATGTTGGAGACTTTTTTCAAGTTTCAGGAACTACTTGGTTATGTAGGGGTATTTAAAAAAGGGGGAATTAGAAAGCTTATCAGAAACTCTCAATTCATGGGTGGGGCTTATCAGCTGTAAAGCCATCTTACTGGGCCATTTGTTGGGAAATTCTGTATTACTGTAGCCTGAGATAGTTTCTGTTGGGCTGGTCATATTACCAAGAGAAACCCATCCAGTCTCTAGACTTGTCTAGAAAGTAAAGATCTGGCTGCCAGTGTTCTGGAATCTATGTGGAGGTAACAGGCTGAGGAACTCAGCATTCAATATGTGTTTCACTTAGTCCCCCTATTTTCTGTACAAACCCCCCCTCCCTAAAGGTTCCAGATGCTTTCCTGCACAGAGACCCTCTGCATTACCTTTTTCAGAGACAAAAATCTCTGCTGGCTTCAGGGAAGGGATCTAGTCATCTTTCAACTTTAAACATCCTTCTCCCTCACTTCTAGAGGCAGCCAGTGCTGTCAATAGCTGAGTCTTTTGAGGATCTTGCAGCATGAATCAAGTTGGTTCTTTGCTTTGACACAGCCAAAGAAGGATCTCACTTTCTTATGACTGTTTTGTCAGTGACAACTTGTCCATCTGTTTTCCAGATTTCATAATTTTTGTAACTTCTATTTATAGGAGTCTAGGAGTTTTTCCAAGGACTGGGAGTTTTCAACCCAAATTTCTGTTCTTTCTCTATATCATACCTAGAGCAAGGTTGGTAGATTCCTTGTCTCGTGGATTTATATCTTTTCTTTTGGTGAGGAAGATAGCCCTGAGCTAACATCCACTACCAATCTTCCTCTTTTTGCTTGAGGAAGATTGTCCCTGACCTCACATCTGTGTCAGTCTTCCTCTATTTTGTATGTGGGATGCTGCCATAGCATGGCTTGATGAAAGGTGTGTAAGTCTGCGCCCAGGATCTGAACCTGTGAACCCTGGGCTGCCGAAGCAGAGCGCATGAGCTTAACCACTATGGCACCGGACCAGCCCCATATACCTTTTTAATATAAGTTCCTTAACTGCAGAATCGATACTGGCTCAAGACAAGGTTGACATAAGGGAAGCCATATTGTAGAAAAGAGATCATATTGCAACTTTGAATGACCTGATTAACTAACCCAACTGGATATGCACCTTCAAGAAATATACATGCTCTATAGATTTTATGGCCCCTCCAGCTGTGATAGGTCAATAACTTTGTTCTTTTGAGTTCTGTAGGAATGTGACAACCCCTGGGCAGAGAGTCTATGCTGACAACCATCATCAATGACAACTGAAATATCTGGGTATAGCATGTCACTCTGAGCTCTGATGCATATCCAGCAAAACAAAATATCATCATTAACTAAGACCAGATGTCTGCCCACACCCAGAGACCAGATGCCTCCTCCACTGGGAGGCCAGCCCCCTATATCACTGGCCTGTAGTATTTGTTCTGTAAGGCAGTTCCTTCGGACATTACTGGGCCATCTTCCCCCTTGCTTGCAAGCTGTAATAAAGTCCTTTCTCTCCTACCACCTTTCATCTTGACTATTGGCATGTCTTGCAGTAGGCAGACGCCCCCCTTCCCTTGGGCGGTAACAAATTTGGCACCCCAGATGACACATTAAGTCCTGCTCATGGCCAGTCAACCTTGGGCAGGCAATCTGTTGGATAAGTCCCTAATGGCTTCTGAGGCTCTCTTTGTCTTGGGGAACTGCCCCTCCTGCTTTCCTGTACCATTGCCAGCTGCCTCCTAATGCTGACTGTGGTATGAAGAGAAATGGCTATGTCTGGCGATTCCACAGGCTCAATCTGGAATAGGGTAAATTGCCTTGGGGATGCCCATGAACTCCCTTGCCCTCCAGCTGGGGTCCAATATGACCATCTGGGTGTGCACTCAGAGTGGGAACAGTTGTAGGACATTTTGCCCTAAATCTGTGAACTAATTCACTGGTGGCTGGTTTTTCTGTGCCTGTATCTCTGTCTGTGTCGGTAAACAACTTAAAACTGGCTGTTTGGGGACTGAGTTTCTCAGTGATCAGAAGAAACTCTGCTTAAAAAATTGCCTTGTTTGTTATGGCCATCTTGGGAAAAGCTCCCTAAAATGGGGATAACTGTAAACAGCTGGCAAGATAACCCAGGATAATTTAAAATTATAGTGGCCATTTTGGGCTTCTTTTGAGCTTTCAAGTTGAGAAACAAAGAAATCTTTAAAGAGTCAAAGGTTCCACCTTTCTACCTAGAGTTTCCAGGAGCTGTAAATGTTCACAAAAAACTGCAGAATCTTACCAAACTTGTTTTGTGTCCTGAGGGCTTGGCTTAATAATTGTCAGGTTGGGGAGGGACGAAAGTGGTTGCACTACATTTTACAGTCAGAGACGGTTGGACAGAAATGCAGGTTGCACTCCCGTTTGTGGCTAACGGTCCTACCAAATTGCTGTCAGCCTCTGGGAAATTCCATTGGTCTAAGATGAGGCTGTTTTCTTTCACCTTGTTCTATGTCTTGAAAGCTTGGCTTTGTGACACCTTTGGTCTCCATCATCCAGAGGATGCAAGCGCTAGTGTGCATTGTGGCAGCCAGTCAAGAGACGTACCCTCTTTGTCTGGCTGTGTCAGCTCTCAGGGGAGTTTGTCATAAATGGTCCCAGTTGCTTTTCTAAGGAGCCCTTGTCATCTCAACTTTCACTGCTTGTTATTGCACTGCTGCCTGTGTAGTGAAGGCCTTTGCTTTCTCAGACTATTTTTGGGAGTCAGCTTTCTGGATCTTGTGAGGGCTGCTTCTTTTGCACTCTCTTCTGGAGACACCCTACGTGTCCATGGTTAAGCCATAAAGGTTTATTGGTTTGAGTGGCTATTGAGAGCCTACTCATCAACGTGGCCAGAAGATGGATCATTTAAACTGGAAATACTCCTAAATTGTGAAAAATTTGTAGAGAGCTCTCATCATAATTGTTTTATTGGTACCTATGAAAAGACTAAATTAAAAGGAAAAACAAAAATAATGACTAGCCTGACCCTGACTCAGGCTGCAATTAAATTGAGAAAATGTGAAAGTATAAGTGTTGATAAGATTATAAAGGTTGGAATGTTTGAGCTAATTTTATATGGAGAGGTTATATCAACTCTGTCATAGTGTGTTTTGAAAATGGACATTAGGTCTAGCTAGGAATGCTTCCCCTCCCCAGTATTACAAGACTGAGACCTATTGATAAAGTCCTAATGGAAGCTATAATTAGAAGTATAAGAGTTAGTGGAACTCAGAAGAAATTTTGCAGGAAAATTGATACATTTATGGGCGTTGGTGTGAAGTAGTTGCATTTCTTTGCCTCATTGTACTATAGATTGTATTGTGGGGATAGACATTGTGTCTCACTAGGGGACAATTCGCCTGCCTAATTGTAAGACAGCATATGAATCTGCCCTTCAGACAATATTAATTAAACATGCTAAAGGGAAGTCAATAGGATTGCCTGAGCCCACACAGTATGAGATAAAAACTAGAGGCTAATATCAGGTGCTGATAAAAAAAGAACTAAAGCACCCGCCTCCTTCCCGCGCACGGCAAGGTTAATTGGTCTACAGCTAAATTATACACTTACAAAGAGGACTTTTGTTACTAAACACTTTGTTCAGACATTTTAGAGGTGTGATACATTGTCTTGAAGCTTCAGACCATAAAAATCTTTTGATTCACCTCCGAAGTTAAAAATTTCCCTGATATAAAGAAGCAACTAGAAAAATGTAGCTGGAAGGGTGGGTCAACCTCTTTTGTCACTCAGACTGCAATCCAGTTCTTTGGGGAACTGGAAGCAACCGTCTTTGTCTTGCAAATCTCTCAAGCCCAGAGGTATGGCTCTAGAAAGCGTTTCAAAGTTCACTTGTCCTTTTGCCAATCCCAAAGCCTCCCCTGTTCCTCTACATTGGGATATTAGAAACTAATAAGGCAAATATGCCCCGGAAACTCCTGATGAGGATTTTAGGCTGGTTAATTTTAAAACTGTAGCTGAGAAGCAGGCTCTGAGGACTGGAATTTGCTTGCCCTTGAGAGACATTTGCATTTGTGAAGGAAGGGAGATGACCTTGTCTCTAGAAACTCTTAATGGGGAAGGCAAGAACTTAAGTTGGTTACTGTCTGGCAATCTCATGTCACTGATTTAGGGTGGTGGCTTCTGACCTTTACTTAATCCGATTTGATTCTTATCTAAAAGTCATGGGATCACCCAATAGCCAGACCCCACCTGCACTGATACCATTTTAACTTTTTTTCATATTCTTTCCTTTGTCCTGTAAAGAGGTAAGTCACATACCCATGCCTTATAAAATTAGCCCTAAGCCTCAACTCAGGGCAGCAGCTCTGCCTGCGCATGCGTCCTGTCCCCATGCTGTTCCACGCTATTCTCTAAATAAAAGAGCACTACTGCCAGATCTTGAGAGACCAAGAAATCTTTCTTTCAACTCCTGGGCTCACCAACCCCGCATCAACTCCGTCTAGAAAAAAATTTGACTGCTTTCTCTGTGCGTTTATGAAGTAAATTTTCTGCTCCCATCTTCTCCAGGACCTAAGAGCCATTGTTTGAAATGAAAATGTTTCTTAGAACCTAGTCAGTTTTGTATTGCACTTGATTCATAAAAATTTCACAGAAGCTATAAGATTTCTGTCTGTGTTGATCTGTGTGCTCATGTATGGCTATATGTATACTGCATGTGTGTGGTATTTTACCTCTAGAGGGTATGGGTAAAATTAAGAGCTTTAATTAATTGGCTTAAAGTAAGAACTTACATAAATTATTTCTAAATGTAATAGAAACTAACACAAATGTCTTTCAAGTTAACATGGTATAAATTAATCTTTTTTTGGGGAGGTGTACATCACAATATATTTCGAATTCTGTGTAGATTACATCATATTCACCATCCATAAACTAAGTATAGTGCATCCCCTCACATGTGAGCCTAATCACCCCTTTTGCCCTCCCCCCTCCCCCCTTCCCCTGTGGTAACCACCAATCCAATCTCCAATGCTATGTGTTTATTTGTCGTTGTTTTCATCTTCTACTTATGAGTGAGATCATATGGTATTTGACTTTCTCCCTCTGACTTATTTCATTCAACATAATAATCTTAAGGTCCATCCATGTTGTCGCAAATGGCCTGATTTCGTCATTTCTTATGGCTGAGTAGTAGTCCATCGTGTATAAATACCACATCTTCTTTATCCATTCGTCCCTTGATGGGCACCTAGGTTGCTTCCATGTCTTGGCTATTGTGTATAATGCTGCAATGAACATAGGAGTGCATGTATCTTTATGCCTTTGTGTTTTCAAGTTCTTTGGATAAATACGCAGCAGTGGGATAGCTGGATCATATGGTAGATCTATCCTTAATTTTCTGAGGATACTCCATACTGCTTTCCATAGTGCTTGCAACAGTTTGCACTCCCACCAGCAGTGAACAAGGGTTCCCTTCTCTCCACATCCTCTCCAACATTTGTTGTTTCCTGTCTTGTTAATTATAGCCATTCTGACTGGAGTGAGGTGATACCTTATTATAGTTTTGATTTGCATTTCCCTGATAGCTAATGATGTTGAGCATCTTTTCATATGCCTGTTGGCCATCTGTATATCTTCTTTGGAGAAATCTCTGTTCAGATCTTTTGCCCATTTTTTAATTGGGTTGTTGGTTTTTTTGTTGTTGAGCTGTATGACTTCTTTGTATCTTTTGGATATTAACCCCTTATCTGATATATGGTTTGCAAATATCTTCTCCCAATTGTTAGGTTGTCTTTTCGTTTTGTTGATGGTTTCCTTTGCTGTGCAGAAGCTTTTTAGTTTGATGTAGTCCCATTTGTTCATATTTTCTTTTGTTTCCCTTGCCTGGTCAGACATGGGACCTGAAAATATGCTGCTCAGACCAATGTCAGCAAGTGTACTGCCTATGTTTTCTTCTCAAAGTTTCATGGTTTTGGGTCTTACATTCAAGTCTTTAATCCATTCTGAGTTGATCTTTTTTGCATGGTGTACGGGAATGGTCTACTTTCATTCCTTTGCATGTGGCTGTCCAGTTTTCCCAACACCATTTATTGAAGAGACTCTCCTTTCTCCATCATATGCTCTTGGCTCCCTTGTCGAATATTAGCTGTCCATAAAAGTGTGGGTTTACTTCTGGGCTATCAATTCTGTTCCACCAATCTGTGTGCCTGTTTTTGTGCCAGTACCATGCTATTTTGGTTACTATGGCTTTGTAGTATATTTTGAAATCAAGGAGTATGATACCTCCAGCTTTGTTCTTTTTTCTCAGGAATCCTTTGGCCATAGGGGTCTTTTGTTGTCCCATATAAATTTTAGGATTCTTTGTTCTATTTCTGTGAAAAATGTTGTTGGAACTTTGATAGGGATTGCATTGAATCTATAGATTGCTTTAGGAAGTATGGACATTTTAACGATGTTAATTCTTCCAATCCAAGAGCACGGAATATCTTTCCGTTTCTTTGTGTCTTCTTCGATTTCTTTCAACAATGTTTTATAGTTTTTGGTGTACAGATCTTTCACCTCTTTGGTTAAGTTTATTCCTAGGTATTTTATTCTTTTTGTTGCAATTGTATATGGGATTGTATTCTTAGTTTCTCTTTCTGCTACTTCATTGTTAGTGTATAGAAACGCAACCGATTTTTGTACGTTGATTTTGTATCCTGCGACTTGACTGTATTCCTTTATTATTTCTAAAAGTTTTTTAGTGGATTCTTTAGGATTTTCTGGATATAAAAATCATGTCATCTGCAAAGAATGACAGTTTCACTTCTTCCTTTCCAATTTGGATCCCTTTTATTTCTTTTTCTTGCCTGATTGCTCTGGCTAGAACTTCCAATACTATGTTAAATAAGAGTGGTGACAGTGGGCATCCTTGTCTGGTTTCTGTTCTTAGAGGGATAGCTTTCAGTTTTTCTCTACTGAGAATGATATTTGCTGTGGGTTTGTCATATATGTCCTTTATTATGTTAAGATATTTTCCTTCTATACCCATTTTATTAAGAGTTTTTAACATATATGGATGCTGTATCTTATCAAATACCTTCTCTGCATCTATTGAGATGATCATGTGATTTTTATTCTTCATTTTGTTAATGTGGTGTATCACGTTGATAGATTTGTGGATGTTGAACCATCCCCGCATCCCTGGAATGAAACCCTCTTGATCATGATGTATGATCTTTTTAATGTATTGTTGTATTCGGTTTGCTAGTATTTTGTTGAGGATTTTTGCATCGATGTTCATCAGTGATATTGGCCTGTAATTTTCTTTTTTTGTGTTATCGTTGTCTGGTTTTGGTATCAGGATAATGTTGGCTTCGTAGAATGAGTTAGGAAGCCTCCTCTCGTCTTCAATTTTTGGGAAGAGTTTGCGAAGAATGGGTATTAAGTCTTCTTTGAATGTTTGGTAGAATTCACCAGGGAAGCCATCTGGTCCTGGACTTTTATTTTTTGGGAGGTTTTGATTGCTGTTTCCATCTCCTTACTGGTGATTGGTCTATTCAAATTTTCTACTTCGTCTTGGTCCAGTTTTAGATGGTTGTATATTTCCAAGAATTTATCCATTTCTTCTAGGTTATCCAATTTGTTGGAGCATAGCTTTTCATAGTATTCTCTTATTATTTTTTGTATTTCTGAGGTGTCCGTTGTGATCTCTCCTCTTTCATTTCTGATTTTATTTATTTGAGCCTTCTCTCTTTTTTCCTTGGTGAGTCTAGCTAAGGGTTTGCCAATTTTGTTTATCTTGTCAAAGAACCAGCTCTTGGTTTCATTAATTTTTTCTATTTTTTTAAGTCTTTATTTCATTCATTTCTGCTCTGATTTTTATTATTTCCTTCCTTCTGCTGATTTTGGGCTTTGTTTGTTGTTCTTTTCCTAGAACCTTTAGGTGTGCTTTTAGATTGTCTATTTGGGATTTTTATTCTTTGTTGAGGTAGGCCTTAATTGCTATGAACTTCCCTCTTAGAACCACTTTTGCTGTATCCCACAAGTTTGGCATGTCGTATTTTCATTTTCATTTGTTTCCAGGAATTTTTTGATTTCTCCTTTGATTTCTTCATTGACCCAATCGTTGTTCAGTAGCATTTTGTTTAATCTCCACATTTTTGTGGCTTTTCTGGTTTTCTTCCTGTAGTTGATTTCTAGTTTCATTCCTTTGTGGTCAGAAAAGATGCATGGTATTATTTCAATCTTCTTAAATTTATTGAGACTTGTTTTGTGGCCTAATATGTGATCAATCCTGGAGAATGTCCCATGTACATTTGAAAAGAATGTGTATTCTGTGGTTTTTGGATGGAATGTTCTGTATATATCTACTAAGTCTACCTGGTCCAATGTGTCCTTTAAGGCCAGTGTTTCCTTATTGATCTTCTGTTTGGATGATCTATCTATTGGTGTAAGTGGAGTGTTAAAGTCCCCTACTATTGTTGTGTTACTGTCTATTTCTCCTTTTATGTCTGTTAATAATTTCTTTATATATTTAGGTGCTCCTATGTTGGGTGCATAGATATTTACAAGAGTTATCTTTTCTTGTTGGATTGTTCCCTTTATCATTATGTAGTGCCCGTCTTTGTCTCTTGTTACAGGTTTTGTTTTAAAGTCTATTTTATCTAAGTATTGCTACCCCCGCTTTTTTTCTTTGCCATTTGCGTGGAATATCTTTTTCCATCCTTTCACTTTCAGTTTGTGAGTGTCTGTAGGTCTGAAGTGTGTCTCTTGTATGCAGCATATACATGGGTCTTGTGTTTTCATCCAATTGGCCATCTTATGGCATTTGATTGGAGCATTTAGTCCACTGACATTTAAAGTAGCTATTGATAAATATGTATTTATTGCCACTTTGTTACTTTTTTTTTTTCTGGGTGTTTTAGTAGTTCTTCTCTGTTCCTTTCTTCTTCTCTTGCTCTCTTCCCTTGTGGTTTGATGGCTATCTTTAGTAATATGTGTGATTTCTTTTGTCTTACTTTTATTCCTCCTTGTTATAGGTTTCTGATTTGTGATTACCATGAGGATGCTATTTAATATACTATGCGTATAACAGTATATATTGAGTTGATAGACTCTTTAGCTTGACCTCTTTCTAAAAGCTCTACTCTTTCACTCCGCTCCTCCCACATTATATGTTTTTCAAATCATATGTAGTCTCTTGCTTAGTGTGTGTCTATCCATTACCCTCTTATCATTGAAATAGGTGATTTTAGTACATTTCTCTTTTAACCTTCATATTATCTTCACAGGTAGTTGATCTGCTGCCTTTACTATATTTTTACCTTACAAGTGATTTTATTGCCTGGTTTTTTGTTGTTTTGTTTATTTGATAATTTTTTTTATCTCTATTTGTGGTCATTGCTTTCCCACTTAAATAAGTCCCTTCAGCATTTCTTGCAGAACTGGCTGCTTGGTGATAAACTCCTTCAATTTTTGCTTGTCTGGGAAGCTCTTTATCTCTCCTTCCATTCTGAATGACAACCTTGATGGATAGAGTATTCTTGGCTGCAGGTTTTTTCCCTTTAGCACTTTAAATATGTTGTGCCATTCTCTTCTTGCCTGTAGGGTCTCGGCTGAGAAGCCTGCTGATAGCCTGATGGACTTCCCTTTATATGTCACTTATGGCATTTCTCTTGCTGCTTTTAGGATTCTCTCTTTGTCTTTAATTTTGGACATTTTAATTATAATATGTCTTGGTGTGGACCTCTTTGGGCTTATCTTGTTTGGAGCTCTCTGTGCTTCCTGAACTTGGATGTCTGTTTCCTTTCTCAGGTTAGGAAAATTTTCATCTATTGTTTCTACAAATAAATTTTCTGCCCCTTTGTCTCTCTCTTCTCCTTCTGGGACACCTATAATCTGAATGTTAGCATGCTTGATATTGTCCTAGAGTTCCCTTAGACTGTTCTCATTCTGTCTAATTCTTTTTTCTCTTTTCTGTTCTGCTTGGGTGATTTCCTCTACTCTTTCATCTAGCGCACTGATCCATTCTTCTGCTTCCTCTACTCTGCTATTGAGTCCCTCTAGTGAATTTCTCATTGCAAGTATTGTATCCTTCATTCTGATTGGTTTTAAAAAATATCTTCCAGTTCTTTGGGGATGTGCTCCCTGTGTTTATCCATTCTTATCCCCATATCTGTGAGCATCCTCATGATATTTTGTTTGAACTCTTCGTTGAGTAGGTAACTAGTTTCTGTTTCATTTAGTCATTTTTCTGGGGTTTTGTCCTGTTCCCTTGCTTGGAAAGTATTCCTTTGTCTCCTCGTTATGCCCCTTTCTCTGTGCTTATTTCTATGTATTAGGTGAGTCGGCTATGGCTCCTGATCTTGGAGAAGTGGCTTTATGTGTGAGATGCCTTATGAGGCCCAGCAGTGTGCTTCCCTCTCATCACCAGTCCATAAGAAGCAGGAGTGACCCCTTTGTGGGCTACTTGTGTCCTTCTGCTGTAGCAGGGTTGCTCCCACTGCAGGAACCCAGGGAGTCTAGTCTTTCCTTCCCTGGTCAGCTATTTATAAATCCGGTTTGGGGAGCCTCAGCACTGTGTTGGCTACAAAGTCTATCAGCACACTCCTATGGCAGTTTTCCTCTTAATTGGGTTGGTACCCAGTGTAGCTGATTGCTAGGCTCAGGGGTGTACAGTTGTGATAGGCCTCAGGCCTCCAATGCTGTTGTCAATTTCTCTCTTTCTGGGACACTTGCTATATAGATTAATATCTGGATAATGTTCTGTTTCTATCCATCATAGCTCCTCACTTTTTCTTAAATTTAATATTATTTATTGATCTCTGCTAACATTTTTGCTTTTGATAGAGGCTGTATGTTGTTTTCCTTTTGAAATGTTTCTGCTCCTCATACGTCTAGAAATCTTAGCCTATGAATCCATTTGCCCCTGGGGCACTGTCTCTGCAGGCTGCTGAGACCTATCAGTGTCAGCCCCAATAGGTGCTGAGGCTGAGAGAGGGACAAGGTAGGCCCTGGGGCAGAGGGTCCTGAGCACCAGGCAATCATTTGTTCCAGGAGGGAGAGCATGGGGAAGGTTAGTTGGTCCCCACCTGCTTCTTTTCTTCCAAAGCCTGGGGTCTCTATGCCAACTTGATTTGACACCTGGGGACACCTGGACCAGGGTGCAGGTGTAGGTGGGTGTTGTTTTTAACAAGGTAATACAGAATAGTGAAGCAAGATTAAACTCCAATAGTTCCCTCCTATTTTACTTCCTGCAATCAGACTGCCTCCTGCACAGGCCCCACTTAAATTCATACCAGTTGAAAACAGCCCCCACACCACTCCAGGGGGTATCTCACAATTTCCTCACTTGTATTTTCCTCTATACATCTTCAGAGTTTGACCTTGGGGGCGGGGGGGAGAGTGGAGCCATCAATCCAGCTACACCGGCATCTCTGTCTTGTTTTATGTAGCCCTGTTTTTTAAAATTTTAAATCAAAGTAAGACATGCATGTGTTCAAAAAAGTGGACTCCATCCCACCCTTTTCCCAATCACACTTTCTTGGAGCAAACATTGAAGAGATTGTCCTTTCCCTGTTTTATATTCTTTTATATTCTTGGCTCTTTTGTTACAAGTTGGTTGACCATATGTGCATGGGTTTATTTCTGGGCAGGATTAACATAGTTTTTAATGTTAAAGAGATATTCATCAAGAAAGCTACAAAAAGAAAGGAGCAGGGAGCATTGGTGGAGGGGTGGGGGCCTCTGCAGTGTAGCATTGGGGTACGCTCCAGGGGGTTGAGAAGTGTGCACGGACCAGGACTGTGTTGAGTGTGTATGTGGTCCTGTGGGGAGAGAGGCTTATCAGCGGCAGAAGACCTGTGCTTCACAAATAGCCATAAAAAGGATTAGCCCCACCTTCCAAAGCCTGAAACAATTGAGTGCCCCCGGGCCAAGGGCCAGCCCCACTCAGCTGCACTCCTAGAGATTGTTTCATATGTTTAAAAGCCGTTTGCATTTCTTTTCTGAAAACTGTTCATATTTTGTGTCCATTTTTCCTATTTACTTAACAATTTGTAGAAGGTTTTTATACATTCCATAGCTTAGCCCTCTGTAATATTTTTGAGTATTTTATCCTGATTTTTATCTGTTTCTTTTAAATATTAAAAAATTTCTTCACAATGTAGAAAATTTTTTTTGTTTCGTTTCTTACATTTAAAATTTTGATCTACCTGGAATTTATCCTAGTTACAGTGTAAGATATCGGTCCAACTTCATTTTTCCCAGATGACTACCTGGTTGTCCCCACACCATTTATAAAATAGACCATATTTTCCCCATTGACTTGAAATGCCACGTTATCACAATCTAATTTCCTGTATTTCTGGTCCCTTTCTGGACTGCTCATCATTTCCCATTAGCTATCTATTTACATGTGTGCCAGTACCACCTTGATTAACTATTGAGTCTTTATATTATGTTTTATTTTCTTGTAGTCTGGTTCTTCCTCATTGCTCTGACTTTTCAGAGGTTTCCTACCATTGGCCGCTGGCTGGTGAGGAACTTGATATATTCTCAATGACTGAAAATAAAGCCAGCGATTTCAGATCAATTTACAGAGTAATTGTTAAAAAGTGCTGGCTGTCAATCCCATTCACAATCGCAACGAAAAGAATAAAATACCTTGGGATAAACTTAACCAAGGAAGTGAAGGATCTATACAATGAAAACTACAAGACTTTCTTGAAAGAAATCGACGACGACATAAAGAGATGGAAAGACATTCCATGCACATGGATTGGAAGAATAAACATAGTTAAAATGTCCATACTACCTAAAGCAATCTACAGATTCAATGCTATCCCAATCAGAATCCCAAGAACATTCTTCACAGAAATTGAACAAACAATCCTAAAATTCATATGGGGCAACAAAAGACTGCGAATTGCTAAAGCAATCCTGAGCAAGAAAAACAAAGCCGGCGGAATCACAATCCCCGATTTCAAAACATACTACAAAGCTACAGTGATCAAAACAGCATGGTACTGGTACAAAAACAGGTCCACAGATCAATGGAACAGAACTGAAAGCCCAGAGATAAAACCACACATCTATGGACAGCTAATCTTCGACAAAGGAGCAGAGGGCCTACAATGGAGAAAAGAAAGTCTCTTCAACAAATGGTGCTGGGAAAACTGGACAGCCACATGCAAAAGATTGAAAAGTGACCATTCTTTTTCACCACACACCAAAATAAACTCAAAATGGATGAAAGACCTAAAGATTAGGCCTGAAACAATAAGTCTTCTGGAAGAAAATATAGGCAGTACACTCTTTGACATCAGTTTCAAAAGAATCTTTTCGAACACTGTAACTCCTCAGTTGAGGGAAACAATAGAAAGAATAAACAAATGGGACTTCATCAGACTAAAGAGCTTCTTTAAGGCAAGGGAAAACAGGATTGAAACAAAAAAACAGCTCACTAATTGGGAAAAAATATTTACAAGCCACTTATCTGACAAAGGGTTAATCTCCATAATATACAAAGAACTCACACGGCTTAACAACAAAAAAACAAACAACCCGATCAAAAAATGGGCAGAGGACATGAACAGACATTTCACAAAAGAAGATATGAATATGGCCAATAGACACATGAAAAGATGTTCATCATCGCTAATCATCAGGGAAATGCAAATCAAAACTACACTAAGATATCACCTTACACCCGTTAGATTGGCAAAAACATCCAAAACCAAGAGCGACAAATGTTGGAGAGGTTGTGGAGAAAAAGGAACCCTCATACACTGTTGGTGGGAATGCAAACTGGTACAGCCACTATGGAAAACAGCATGGAGATTTCTCAAAAAGTTAAAAATAGAAATACCCTATGACCCAGCCAGCCCATTACTGGGTATCTATCCTAAGAACCTGAAATCAGAAATCCCAAGAAACCTTGCACCCCTATGTTCATCGCAGCATTATTTACAATAGCCAAGACGTGGAACCAGCCTACATGCCCAGAAACTGATGATTGGATAAAGAAGATGTGGTATATATACACAATGGAATACTACTCAGCCATAAAAAAGGACAAAATTGTTCCATTCACATCAACATGGATGGACCTTGAGGGTATTATGTTAAGAGAAATAAGCCAGACAGAGAAAGATGAACTCTATATGACCCCACTTATAGGTGGAAGTTAACATATAGACAAGGAGAACTGATCGGTGGTTACCAGGGAAAAGAGGGGGTGGGGGGAGGGCACAAAGGGTGAAGTGGTGTACCCACAACATGACTAACAATAATGTACAAATGAAATCTCACAAGGTTGTAATCTATCATAATCTTAATTAAAAAAAAAAAGTAGAAAAGTTGCATGACAAATGTGGATTCAGAAAGCATAAAGGGTTGAGATGCTGAAAGCAAGGGCAGGCCAGGAGGGCTGACTAGAAGGTGTGCCCAGGGAAACGGCCATGCGGTTCAGGAAATTCTGTGGGGAGAAAACAGAGAAATCACCAAGTGCAGGTTCACGTGGCCTCAGGGGCAATAAGTTTCACAGAGAACCCAGGAATAGACCGTAAGTAAAGGGAAAAGAACCTCAACTTCCCAGTGACCTGAAGAAATGACACTGAACTGAGTGAGGGTGGATGTAAGGTGAACTCGGAGTAACAGTGGAGTAAACCCTCAGAATACTAATTATTGTGTTAACGGTGCAATGGGAGGTAATTAGGGTTGGAGTAGTCATGAGGGTGGAGCCCCCATGATGGAATTAGTGTCCTTGTTAGAAGAGGAAGAGTCCAGAACCCTCTCTCCCTGCCACGAGAGAGAATCAAGAAGTTAGCCATGGGCAAGCCAGGATGAGGGCTCTCACTGGGATTTTTACCGAATCTGTGGGCACCTTGATCTTGGACTTCCCAGCCTGCACAACTGTGAGAAATAAATGTCTTTTGTTTAAGTCAAAAAAAAAAAAAAGTGCTGGCTGTCTTCTCTGTGAAGACCCCGGAACTCAGGTCATTTAGGGCTGGGTGTAAGGCAAGGTGTGTGAGCAGGAGGTGGAGAATCTGGAGAAGATGTGGACTAGGCTGAAAGACTGGAGACTCCTCCACCTGCCACGGTTCCTTCTTCACCTTAAGAATGTCCTTGTCATCCCTTAGACCAGAGTTCTCCACTCTGGCTGCACAATGGACCACCTGGAAAACTTTCAAACTGCTGGCATCACACTCCCAGGGATTCTGATGTGATTGGTCTGCGGTGTGACCTGGGGATGGGGATTTCTAAATGCCAGTTCCCACTCCCGGGTGATTCTAATGTGTAGCCAAGGTTGAAAATTCCTGCCTTCAAATTCTCCAGAATCACCTGGAATAAACAGACTGTTGACCGGTGGTTTTGTCTGGCTATCTGAAGCACTCTCAAGCCTCCTCTCACTTTTCAGGCCTGTTTAAAATCCAGATTCCTCACTGATGTGTGCAGTGTTTGTGGCTTAGCTGAGCAGATGGGACCAAAGCACCTTCTGACTTGCCGAGTCAGCCTATCCAGCCAGTGCAGCTCCATCCCACTTCCTCCTCTGTCAGAGCCGCCTGCAGCCTTCTCCAATCCCATCCCCCCACTGCCTTAGAACAGCCTCATGGGTTTTTAAAAATAAATACTGAGGCAGCGCCAGTGAAAGTGACTCAGTTTCCCTTATGGACAACTTTCCTACATGACCTGAATCTATTTTTCTAGCACAGACATAATAGACATTTTATACTTCCAGTAACATATTTATATTTCTTGTGGTGGGGAGATTAAAAAGGGGAATTCTTTTTTATTTATTTATTTATTTTTTTATTGAGTTAATGATAGGTTACAATCTTGTGAAATTTCAGTAGTACATTATTGTTTGTCTGTCGTGTTGTAGGTGCACCACTTCTCCCTTTGTGCCCACCCCCCACACCCCCTTTCCCCTGGTAGCCACTAATCTGTACTCTTGTCTACATTTTTAAATTCCTTATATGAGTGGAGCCATACAGAGATTGCCCTTCTCTAATTGGCTTATTTCACTTAACATAATTCCCTCAAGGTCCATCCATGTTGTTGCAAATAGGATGATTTTGTTCTTTTTTATGGCTGAGTAGTATTCCATTGTATATATATATATCACATCTTCTTTATCCAATCATCTGTTGATGGGCACTTAGGTTGCTTCCATGTCTTGGCTATGTAAATAATGCTGCAATAAACATTGGGGTGCATAGGACTTTTGGAATTGCTGACTTCAAGCTCTTTGGGTAGATACCCAATAGTGGGATAGCTGGGTCGTATGGTAGTTCTATTTTTAATTTTTTGAGGAATCTCCATACTGTTTTCCATAGTGGCTCCACCAGTTTGCATTCCCACCAGCAGTGTATGAGGGTTCCTTAAAAGGGGGAATTCTTAAGAGCCTGAGTCAAAGCTCTTTGAGAAGGCAATAAGAATCAGGCTGCTCAAATATTTTCCTCTAGAGTGTGAGATCGTAAGTAAGCAAAACTCAAGTGTCACCACATCATCGAGTCTTGTAGAGTAGAATGAACCTTGGTCTGAACATACTGTGCACTGATGAACCAGCTCATCATGTGGGCACACCAACGGACAAGGCTTGTTCCTCCATTAATTCCCATTCTCCCAGAAAACAGCAGAGACTTCTGTAATTAATAAGAGGAACTTGGTTAATGGCTTCACCTCATGCATTTGGGAACATAATCATGCACCATCCTGTGTTGTTTCTCCCCAAAGCCTAAAACCTCTGAATAACTCAAAAGAAGGATTTGTTGTTACGGCTGAAAAAAAAAAACCCAGAAAACAAAACCCACAAAAACCAGAACATATTTATAGGCACAGAAAGGAATTACTTTTATATTGGGAACACAAAAGAAACTTCTGAGAATAAAGTTAGATGGGGCTGGGTTGTGGCTTTTTCAGATCTTGAAAGCAGAAGATGGTGTTTCATTCTCCCCTCATGTTCCAGGGGGAGCGGAGAATCGCTTCACAGGAGCCAGGTCATTGAAAACAGTTGACCGTCCAGCGAGGGGCTAATCAGGCAGGACAGGCCAGGGACATGCCAAGAGTATTGGGGCTTCTCCTGTGTCCCTGCTCCTACCTACGTCCCTACTTCTCACCCACCATATATTCGTCCCTTGATGCTGCCTTCTCCTTCCTGCTGGCTGCTGCCTATGTTGTCATAAGTCCTTTCTCGGCACATCTAGGTACCACATCATTGGTGGTGACCAGGTGCTTTTTATTTGGTGGGCATCTCAATATAAATTTTTGTTTACATGTATACAGAGGTGGAATGTAACAGAAAATTTAACACAAGGATATCTTACAAAATAAGGACAATGTGCAGATTTGCTATTTGTTCTGTGCCTGGGTCTTAATTTCTAAAGGTGACTGAGTGATGACAGGGAGAGATCAATGCCATTGTAAGAAAAGTTTAAGAAGCAAGAGGCATGCCACTCAGGGCCACAGGAGGAACACCAGGTTTGGTCAGGAGGCAGGAGACAGGAGCAACGCGAGAGCCTGAGCCTCTAATGGGGTCTCCGGGGGAAAGGCGGCAAGGCAGGACTGAGTAAACGGTTTAGGACTGGCGAGTCTGAGTAATTCCCGTGGGTTTAGGGCTTTATGGGTGGTCTCTAGTTGGCTGGTCACTGGCCCTAGGATGGTTTAGGGCAGGGGGAATGTTGGCTTGGTGCATGAGAGTTAGATAAAGGAGGTGGCTGAGGAATAAGAGCTGGGATTGGTTGGCTTGTACGTGAAAGGCATGCTCTCCACCTAGCCCTTTGCTATCTCTAAGAATTGGCTAGCCCTGCGAGGGGCAGTCTTTCCTTGGCCAATAAGCTTTTTAAGATGTCAAACATCATAAAATACAGAAAATAAAAAACATGATTAATACACTATTGAAAATGTAACCCACTGAAGACCAGCAGCACCCACTGGGGAGCTGGTTAGAAATACAGAGTCTTGGCCCCACCCCAGCCCTTGTATCAGAGCTGCATTTTAACACAAGCCCCGGGTGATTCGTACACACATTAAAGTTTGCTCTACCCTCTCAGGTGTTTGAAGCAGAGGTAAACAAAGAAATTATTTATATTCAGAGAAGATAATAATTTGTCCAAAATTATAAAGTTAGTAAGCAGCAGAGCTGGGATTCAAACTATAGTCTATTGGACTTCAAATCTCATTTTTAAAAATGATGACATTAAACTGTCTCCTCTTATTTATTTATGTGTGTGTATGAATGTACATATGTGTCTGTGTCTATTTTTAGCAAATGTATGTCTGTGTGTATATGTCTATTTGTAGCATATATCACATAGTGAGTATTCAAATGTTATCATGTTAATATCCAGATAAAATGGCTGAAAGTGTTTAGGGTATTTTAAAATTATGTTGTGGTAAGAACTGATTTCAATTCTCCTAAGTTAGAGACTTGCCTGAATTCCATAGACTGAGAATGTGTTCATTTCTTCAAATTTGTTTTTTCATTTAGTTATTGAGCCAGACACTAAAGCTGATGCTGGAAATTCAAAGATAAGTCATAATCTTTGCCATTAACTCGAAGTCTAGCAAGGGAGATGGGTTAGTTATCTATAGCTGTATGACAAATTCACTAAATTATTGTATCTAACTGTTTCTGAAGGTCAGAAATTCTGACAGGGTGCAGTAGGAATCTGTTTCATAGTGTCTGGGGGCTCTGTTGGATGTTCTGAAGGCTGGATGCAAAAATCATCCCAAGCCTCGTCCACTCACATGTCTAGTGGTTGATGCTGGCTTTTGGCCTAGGCTGAGGGCCTAGCTGGGGCTGGCCTCTGAAATGCCTTTGCATATGGTCTGAGCTTCCTCACAACGTGGTGCCTGGGTTTCAAGAACAAACATCCCAAGAGATGAACCAGAAGGAAACCAGCATACTGCCATTCATGACCCAGCCTTGAAAGTCACACAGTGTCATTTCTGCTGCCTTCTATTGATTGAAGCAGACAGGAATTTTCCCAGCTTGGGAGGAGAAGACATAGACTTGACCTCTCAATGCAAGACTGTCAGTGTAATAAACCAAGAAGAGCACTTGGGATGGGACATACAACGTACAATGGTGTGGCCATCTTTGGGAAGTGCAATCTGCTGTATGCAGGAGGGGGAATTGAAAATAATTACCACACAACATGATAATAGTGATATCATAGGGATTTCATTGCTGCTTCTGCCAAAAATAATGACAGTGGGTATTAGCCTCCAACTTTTACCAGGTATTTTATGTTATTTCTTTTTTTTATTGAGGTATATTTCCAGTAAGATAAAATTCTCCCATTTAAAGTGTATGATTTGGTGGGTTTTTTAGTACGCTCACAGAATTGTGTAACCAATACCACCATCTAATTTCAGAACATTTCCAACACTCCAAAAAGAAACTCAGTAAACGTTAGCAGTCACTCCCCATTACCTCACTCCCCCAGCTCTGGCAACCACTCATCTACTTTCTACCTCTATCTGCCTATTCTAGACATTCCATATAAATGCAATCATACAAATGTGGTCTTTTGTGACTGGTTTCTTTCACTTAGCAATAGTGTTTTCGAGCTTTATCCATCTTATACGTTATTTCTTAATCCTCAAAACAATTTGAGTTGATGACTGCTTCTCATCTCTATGAGAAAATAGATATAATCGAAAGAGAATTTCCAAAAGCTCTTTCCTGCAACTATGCCCATGTTTATTTTACCTTTTATGACGGATGAACCATGACCCGCATATAATAAGCATGTGATAAGTATTTGTGAATGAATAAGCCTGTGGTGGCACTTCTCAAAGTGGAGCCCTTTGACCTACAGCATCATAATCCCCTGACTGGCTAATTTAAATGCAATTTCTGGGCCCTTCATCCTGGCCTATTAAGTTAGAATTTTCAGGGATGGGCTCCAAGCAACTGAATTACAGAAATTGATTGATTGACTGATTGATTAGGTAATATGTTCATGAGCTTCACGGTTCAAAAGATACAAGAGGGTATACCGTGAAAATTTGCTTCTCATTCCTGTCCTCCAGTTACTCAGTTTCTCTCTCCAGAGGCAACTAATTTTACCAATTCTTTTGTATTTTTTTCAGATATGTTCTACTTATAAAGAAATATTCATATTATATTCTTGTGCTTTGATAATTCCCCCACAACCAGAGGCATACTATGCACACTTTTATGTAAATTGCTTATATTTAAATACAATTTACATAAAATATTCATGTACAGCTTAAAGAACAATAAAACGAACACTCATACACTCGTCTCTCAGGTTAACAACTAGGACTTCTCTGCTACCAGAGACATTCCCAAGGTGCCTCTCCTTCATCATCACCTGGGAGAACCTGGACTGAATTTTTGTATTAACCATGTTTTTGCTTTGCTTTTTACTTTCACCAACTGTGTATGCATTCCTGGACAACATGTCATTTTGTTGGTCCTGCTTTTGAGCTGTATATCACTGAAGTCATTTTGTATATGTTTTTCAGTAAGTTGTTCCTTTGATTCAATACTTTTTTTGAGAAACAAACAGGTTGATGCTTATAGCTGTAACGCATTTCACTGCTGTCTAGGATTCCATCTCATATGAATGTGACATAGTTTATTTATTAATTCCGCTGATGATGGACATTTGGATTGTCACAGATTTTGCTACTGTGAACAATGCTGTTGTGGACATTGTTGTACAAGCCTCCTGTTACACATGTTGAGTTTCTGGAACTATGCTGCCAGTACAATGGCCACTAGCCATATACAGCGACTGAGCTGAAATATATCAAGTCTGTGCTGTAAGTTGACAATATACACTAGATTTTGAAGACTTAGTATGAAAAAAAGGATGTGAACTATCTCACTAATAACGTTTTTATAATTATTACATGTTCAAATGATAAAATTTTGGATATTTGAGTTAAATTAAAATATTATTAAAATTAATTTCAACTGATTCTTTTTACTTTTTAACGAGCTATTAGAAAATGTAATATTACGTGTGGCATGCATTCCATTTCTGTAGGACAATGCTGTTCAATGGGGTATTTATCTTGTTGAATTGCTGGATTTTATATTGGTGATTCCAAACTGTTTTGCCAAGTGGTTATAACAATTACGCTTCCACTGGCAATGTATGAAGGCTTCTCTTACCACGTCCTCCAGCAGTGTCAAGATTTAAAATTTTTACCAGTCTCATGGATATGAAATGCTATTGCATTGTGATTTAAACATGCATTTTCCTGGTTACTAAAGATGTTGAGCATTTGTCATCTATTCATTTAGCTTTTTTCCTCTGTGTTTCCTATGCCTCTTCTTTATGGCTGTTTCTCATTTTCTATTTCAGTGTATCTATTCTTCTTTTTGATTGGTAGGATTTATCTATTTGGAGTACTAATCCTTTATCATTTCTGTGTCAGAGAAATATTTTTTTTTAGTCTATAAATTATTTTTTGACTCTTTTTGATGTAAATGTTTGATTTTGAAGCAATCTCAAATTTACAGAAAAGTTGCAAGAATACTACAAATAACTCACTTTCCCCTAAACCATTTGAGAGAACGTTGCCAATGTGTTGTCCCATTATCTTTGGAGTAGTTTAGTGTACAGTTTTCACGAATAAGGACATTCACCTACACAGCCACAATACAACCATCAAAATGGTTCTAAAGGAAAGGAAATTAACTTTGGTATACTGCCACTATCTAAGCCTCAGACCCCATTCAAGTTTTGCCAATGGTCTCAATAATGTCCTTTATAGCAAAAGGATCAAGTCCAGAATCAAGCAGTGCATTTAATTGTCTCTTTATTCTCTTTTAATTTGGAACTGTTCCTAGTCTCTTCTTGACTTTAATGACCTTGATGATTTTGATGTTTATAGGTCATTTATTTTGTAAAATATTGCTCGATTTGGATTTATCTGATGTTTCGTCATAGATGCAAGGGTACCCATCTTTGGCAGGAATATCGCAGAAATAATGCTATATTCTTCTCAGTGCATTCTATCTGGTGGCACATGCCTGGGGATGTTAACTCTGAGCACTTGATTAATATGGTGTCTGCCAGAATTTTCCACTATAAAATTACTCTTTTTCACTTTGCAAATAAGAGTATTCAGTGTGGGGCTGGCCTTGTGGTCTAGTGGTTAAATTCAGTGTGTTCTGCTTTGGCAGCCTGTGTTCTGTTCCCGGGCATGGACCCATACCACTCATCAGCAGCCAGGCAGTGGTGGTGACCCACATACAAAATAGAGGAAGACTGGCACAGATGTTAGCTCAGCGTGAATTTTCCTCAAGCAAAAAGAGGAAGACTGGCAACAGATGTTAACTCAGGGAGAATCTTTCTCAGCAAAAAAAAAAGAAAAAAAAAAGAATATTTAGTGGGAAGGCACTTTGGGAATCTGTAAATATCCTGTTTCTTATCAAAATCTCAGTTTATTCACTTATTTATGTCCTTTGAACTTGTGGATTTCTATTTTATTCAATAGGTTTTGATCTGTTAGTATCATTACTTACTTTGATGTACAAATTTTTCCAGATTTAGCCAGAGGGAGCCTCTTTAAGATAGTTCCTAAGTCCTTTTGGCATGACCCATTATTTTTTGAGAACTTTCTAGTATAACAAGATGTTCCAGGTTCACCTTGTACCTTCCATACTCAGCCCTTCAATCAGCCATTTTTCCAAGGACCCCTTTGTGAGTTGATTCTTCCAGGAATTGTACCTGAGATGGAGTTAGGAGTGCAAGAGGTTCATTGGAGGTTAACACTTGTGAAAGATGCAAAGAGGGAAAAAAGGATTATATAGGGAAAGCCTTCAGACTGTGAAGCAGAACCAATACCTGTGAAGGGACAGCAGGATTTGGCAAAAAGAGCCTCAGTCAGTGATAAAGATCTGATAAAGTCATGGCCAACCAACAGGGACCAAAGTTTATCTATTAGAGGTACACTACATTGGGCAGAAATGGCCAAGGGCCAGTATAGAAATGGCCACTGCATTCACTCATTGGCTGAGGCCTTAGGAGAATGTGGCCTGGGCTCCAAACCTGAGCTTGGATCCTGAAGGTGTTAACAGTTGAAAGCTATGAGCTCATTGTTCTCCTTGCAGCTGAAAAGTAAGTTCTTTCTTGGAGGGAGAGCCAGCAGCACACTTCTGTGGCTGCCATAAGGTCTGGTTCCTTTCACTGAAGAATGGTATTGGAAACCAAGATCTGGGTGCTCGGTTCTCTCATTGTTATTGGGTATCACTGGTCCAAGGCTCTCTCAGTGGACAGAGATAGAGAATATACAGCATTCATTCCAGTTTCCTCTCTTTCCATAGTCCATATCATAATTCCCTTTTCCAACAATGAGAAACCTGGCTCCCGTTACCCTTCATATATGTTCTTATTTGATCAATTCACCTGAATGTAACTAATTTCTCAACTGCTGTCATTGTCACCATCACCACCACCACCACCACCACCCTTCCTGCGTGGATGGCATCTTCATTTCACTTGGGACACTTTACAATGGGTCACTGCTGCCACCTCCCTGCATTTGCCTATTGCTCACATATTCAGGATCCACAGCCTTGTGCCATGCCACCCTTTGTGCAGAAACCCTCTTCACCTGGCCTGGGCTCCAACACCCTCCATTGTACACTTGGCTGCCCTCTTCATTGAAAGCCTTTGTCACCCTCCTGTGTGTCCAAATCCTGCACTTGGCTGCCACTGCCCTCCTAACACTGCCCTCCTCATTTCACTTGGGCTTCAATACCTTATGCGTGTACCACTCATGGATTCTGCTGAGACTGGGGCAGTGGTTTAAATCTTTGGTCAGTTTTCAAAGTCTTTGCTGTGCTGCTCTGGGTCCATCCTTTCCGTGTGCAGGTCAGAAGTAAGCCTGGGACTTATGTGGGTTCATACACAGAATCAGGGGACCCCCTTCTCCAGCTCTCTCCTCTCTGGGATTTACCCCACACTCTGGTTCACGGAGGTCTCTTGCTGGTTCCTCTAGCCAAAAAGAGGTTACTTTTAGATTTTAGCTATCTCCACTGCTTCTACCACATAGTTCCACAACTGTGGTTTGCTCTTACAGAGGAGAAGGGAGTAGCAGTGGAAGGGGAAAAACAAGAAACTCACCCTTGTTTTGGTCGCTTCTCCAGCCTTTGACTCTTTTGACACTCCATAATTCACCTGCCTTTATATATTTCTCAGAATCCTCTGGTGGTTGCCTTTTGCATTTTTTCCAGTTTTCCTTGTAATTCATTGGAGAGAGAGGCTGTAGTGGTGGGCTTACGACATCTGAGTAAGAACAGTTGTTCAAAGGCCTAGAGGCTCCGAAGGTCGTGAGCCAGATGTGTGGGAGGACGTGGGAGGTAACACTAAAAGGTGATTTTGATCAGATTATGAAGGTCTTGGTGAAAGATACTTAGTATTCGGGACTGTATTTTGGGAGAGATAGTGAATTATTGATCATTTTTCTATGTTTAGATTTTGATGTATAGAGAGATGTTTCCCTCAGTACATCTTAAGTTTCCAAAGGTCAGGGCTGCTTATTTGCTCATCAATTGCAGTATCTATCACACTTTGTTGTAATAGAGACTATAAACTGACCCCTTGCCGGTATCTATTTTCTTTTCCTATCACGGTAACCAAATTTAAATTAACAGAATTTGTTCCATAGTAACAATTCCAAACATTTATCTGGAATGTGAACACTGTGGAGATGACCCAGCTTGGATCATGAGGAAAAGGGCAATACCTAGGGATGTCAGAGCAGTACAATAGAAGCAGGAGGAGTCTGATTCGTGAGAGAGAAATAAGCTTCTATTTCACTGAATCACTGTTACCTTGTGTCTTTGTTAAATCAGCCAAATTCATACCATAACAAACAGTATTCCTTAACTCATTTTTGGGAATAAATCATTGTGTTCTACATCCAATGGTACATATCCACTATTTGACTTTGGTTCCATGGAAGCTCTGTGAGATAGTTAGAAGTATGTTATTTCCATTTTACAAAAAAGAAAACTGAGACCCAGAAAGCTCGGTGACTGACATAGTGTCACACAACTTGTGGACACCAAAGCAGGAATGAATTCTTAGCACCGAGGTTTCCTGCCTCCTACCAGCCCTGAGCGCTTTCCACCAGGACTGCGAAGGAGAAGGAGGTGTATTTTGTCTGAAGAAAAGAAGGTGGATGGTCACAATACACCTTTGATCAGGAGTCTAGACTCTGCTTCTATCATTGTGTCAACTTCTTCAGTAACTTACCCTTTCTGAGCCTCTGTTTCCTTATCTGTAAATTAAGGAGTTGGACTGGCTGACACTCTGCATTTTCTACCAGGTCCCAATTTCTTTTAATGTAATTTAGTGCTTCTAGGTTGTATTTATAGTCTGTTTTGACTCCCTATTATACTAAAGATTTGCTCATATGCATATCCAATTCAGCTAAAGATATATTCATTGAAAAATTCTAGGAATACTGAAGGCAAGTTTAACAAAGGTAACTGCCTTCAAGGAGTGAGAGAGATGTGGGTTCAAATTTGACCTTTTGGAATTTACTCATCTCCCTGCTTGAATTTTTTCTTCTGTAGAATGAGAATTAAGTGAAATAACGTGTATAAAGAGCTGATTACAGCCCCTGACACATGGTAGGAACTCAACAAATGATAAAAATAAGTATTAAAATTTATAGAAGATACGTGTGCATTCTGTTAACCCCCTGGTAACAAGAGGTCACGATTGCATGTGAGGAAGTTCACATGTACTCACAGAGAAGCTCTGCCGGAGGAAGCCAGAGTCGGGCTCTTGGGGGAAATAGGCTATTCTTAGGCTCTCATTTTAATGAGATCAATGTGAATTCCCGAGGCTGCACTGATTGTGTCCCTGGGACCCAGACCAAGCTTCCTTATCCCGGGTTGAATGATGTCACATAGACATCTCTACCCAGAAAGAAACTAAAAAGAGGGGGCGGGGTGTCACTGTTTTCTGATATAAGAGTTTAGAGAAAAAAAAGAAATCAATATAGAAAAATAGAGACAATTGTTTTTGCTAGCACTGGGATGATATTTCCATGTTCTGAGAGGGAAGAAACCCCCTAAGGTTGTATGTATCAAAGAGCAAAAAACCCGTCCTGCCCTTGGAAAGCCTGTTTGCAAGGGGATCTCCGAGCTCTCAGTCTCACAGTAGCGCTCAGACCTGCAGCAGTGGTTTCCTTTTCCTGGGGAAGAGGGGTGAGTGATCTGTCGGTCCTAGAGGGAAGCCCTTTCATTGCTCCTCAGATGAAACACTGCCTCTACCAATTTTTCCCATTTCGCTCATCGGCACATGACTTCATCTCTTGTTAATTCATCTGCCTCAAACCACAGACGTCCAGGACTCTGGAATTCTGCAACCTAATCCACTGAAAACACAGCATTTATATGGTCTCAGAGTCTGCTGCCGCCTCATTTGACGAAGCTGCACTGGGACATCTTATTTGAAACATCCCAGGACAGAAAACCCTTATAACTTTCCTTAGAGCTTGCTGTAGCAACACTGATTATAGCGGACCAGGTAAACAGAACTCTGCTAAGAGTTGCTCATATAATATGACTTTCTAAAGTCAGCAGAGTGAAAATACAATGCCGAAAAAATTTAAACATTTAAATTAAATCATTTTTAAAAAGGCTTTTGTTACTCTGATTTCCTCCTTGAATTCTGTGGGAAACAGTTTACAGTCCATGATTTTTATTTATTCCTAAGAAAACTGGATAGCTCTCCTCAAGCCTTGGTTCCCTGTGGGTGACCCATTGCCTTGATGGCTCTACCCAAGGACGAACTAGCCCCCTAACAATTTCTCCCACCATCACCTGCCTTGCTCTATCAAAGTGTACCTCTCCTGTTGCATGTCGTCTCTGAGTCTAGCTTTCTGCTTTCTGAGTAACTTAAGAGAGCGGGAAAGATAGCGAGAGAGAGGGAGAGAGGGGCAGAGAGAGAAAGAAGCAGCTTTAAATCCATCAATGTGCTAATACAAGTGGCAGTTTCCTCATCTATAAAGTAAAAATAGGACTGCCTGGAAGGAATCAAATTGAATTAAAATAAAGTTAGGCCTGCAACTGAGGAAAATGCTCAGATTCCCTCGAATGATGGTGATCTGTTGTAAAGATTCTTAAAGGAAGCAAATGAGAAAGCAAAGGAAGCCATCTCAGTAGATGGTGCGTAGGTGGCATGAAGAACTAGAATGTTCTTCAGGAGACCACATCCCTCTAGTGTCAGGAGCAGCTCTTTGGGTCTCTTCTTGAGACTCAGGAACCCTCCATCTCTGTATTGACAACTATCACTTCCAACAGCCAAACGGGTTTTCTGGGTAACCTCTGTTCTCCTGTCTGCTCACTCATAGCTTCTCCTGCCTCATGGTGTCTGCTTACTGCCTTCTCTCTTGTGGGTCTTTCTGCTTCTCGCTAATATACTATATCCTCTACCTTCTGTGTCGTACATCAAAACTCTCCAGTTGGAGTTTCACGGATCACTCTCCAGTACAATCACCCACAGAATTTTCCAAGTCTTGCCTTTTTCCCTGGCTCATGTAAATAGTTCTTAGAGATTTATCAGATGTAGAATGACACCCTTATATGTTTATCAGACTTGGTTTTTCCCATAAGCTTTTTCGCTTCATTTCCAGTCCACAAACATTTATAGAACACCTATGGTATGCAAAGTACTCTGCCAATACTGGAAATACAAAGATGAATATGATAGAATATGAACAGACTATGAGAGAGACCACTCAGAAAAGAGACAATCCAAATTCAGTGGTGTATGAGTTTCCTAGGGCTCCATAACCAGTTACCACAAACTGGGTGCTTAAAACTACAGAAATAATCTCCCACAGTTCTGGAGGCTGAAAGTCTGAAATCAAGGTTTCAGCAGGGCCGTGCTCTCTCTGAGGACTCTGAGGAAGAATCCTTCCTTGCCTCTTCAAGGTTCTGGTGGTTGCCTATAATCCTTGGTGTCCCTTGGCTTGTAGACATATCACTCCAATCTCTGCCTCCATCACCATATGGTGTACTCCTTGTGTCCCCCTGTGTCTTCACATGGCCTTCCTTGTAGGACACCTCTCATTGGACTTAGGACCTACCCTAATCCAGTATGATCTCACCCTAACTTGATTACACCTGCAAAAATCCTATTTCCAAGTAAAGTCACATTCGTTCACTGGTTCCTGGCAGACACGAATTTTGGGGTGACCCTAGTCAACCTAGCACAGGCCAGTGAGGGGTATGCTGATGGGTGGAGGGCAGAGTGTTCTGAGAAGGATGCTTCCTCTCCTCCTCTCTGGATGGTGGCTGCTTACTGGCCCGATCTAGTCACAGAAAGTCCAGCATGACTGAGCAGCATGGGAGGAGCAATAATGGTTACCAAGAGTTACTGTTTGTTGCAGCATTGCTGTGTATGACAATCATTCCTGTGACAGGTGCTTTATATAGAATATTAAATTTAATTCTAACAAAAACACCATAAATGAGAAATAGTGTTCTGGTTAGGTTAGCTAACTAGGGAGGTTAAGTTAGTTGCTCAAGGTAAAATGGCCAGTTAAGGGCACAGCAGGATTTGAATAAAGATCCAAGATGTTAGCATTACAAACACTTCAAGGGAGCCTGGAGCTGACATGACCTGGTATAGTGCAATTTGAAATATCCAAAAATATCTCCTCCACAGATATGACAAATCCTATGTTAAGCTGCTCTTTTGCCTTAGGGCATCAAAGGCTCGTGTTAACACTCATCAATTAGAGCTGTACTGTCCTTTATGGTAGCCACTAGCTACATGCAGCTGTTTAGCACTTGAAATGTGGCTAGTTTGAACTGAGCTGTGCTGTAATTCTAAAACACAGTCTTATACAAAAAAGACTGTAAAATATCTCAATTTTTATATTGATTACACATTGAAATAATATTTTGGATGTATTGGGTTATATAAAATATATTACTGGGGCCCACCTAGTGGCGCATTCGTTAAGTTCGCACTTTCTGCTTCGGTGGCCCGGGGTTCACTGGTTCGGATCCCAGGTATAGACATATGCACTGTTCGTCAAGCCATGCTATGGTAGGCGTCCCACATATAAAGGAGAGGAAGATGGGCACGGATGTTAGCTCAGGACCAGTCTTCCTCAGCAGAAATGGGAGGATTGGCAGCAGATGTTGGCTCAGGGCTAATCTTCCTCAAAATAAATAAATAAATAAAATATATTATGAAAATTAATATCACCTTTTTTCTTTTTACCTTTTCCAATGTGGCTAATAGAAAATGTAAAATCAAATTTGTGACTCACATTAGATTTCTATTGGACAGCACTGGTCTAGAAAGTCTCTGAACATACAACTCCAAACACGTATATTTCCCAATGGGACTGGGAGTGAGTGTGTTGGAGAAGGTGGAGAGATGCTAGGCAGTGTCAAAACTAAGGCGGGCCTAGGTGGCCCCGGACAGAGGTCTCTGTGCAGCCAGGTGGTGCCTAGCTGTTGGAAACAACAAAATAAATCATTGAATCTTGGAATTTCAGGATTAAACAATGCCTTGCAGGTCATCTGGTCCAATAAGTGATCGAGAAAGAATACCTTAGTCTCAGCATCTGAATGTTTGGGTTCTAGACTCAGCTCTACCATGTGTTAGCTGGAAAGTCTTGGGCACATGATTTAATCTTTCTTCTTATATGTTTTACAGGGGAGATAAAATCTGCTTGATCTTTCTCAGAGGATTATTTCAGGTATTTTAACTTATTCAGAACCTCACTTAAAATTTGAGGCACTGTGCAAACATAAGATATTACAAAAACATTGCCTACATTACCATCCTGGTTCAGTCCAGCTCTACAGAGAGTTGTTGACAATCATCAAAGTGGACAATTGCCTTGTAGATAATTTGGTGTTGGACGTGTAAGTGCATTTGTGCTTATATCTATACAGAGAAGCAAAAGGAAGCAAAGATAAAGAAGCCCGTTGCTCCTATTTTCTTCTTCTGTTTTTTTTTTTTCTATCACAGTTACAACTCCTTAAGGGAACTTTGGATGAAAGTTCTAGAACCTAGCAAAATTAAGTAAATCAGGCTGAGATGAATAAAATAGAACAAGAGTTGCTATAGAATGAGTTTGGGGCTGAGCTGCTTACTCTGCCCAAGCTGGCACCTTCCTTAGTTGGCTGTTTACAGAGGCAAAGGCAGCACAATGTTGCTCTCTGTTGTTAACAGTGTGTCATGACCTCCTAGGTCCATTTCCTCGTTTTTCTCAACTAGTCAGTTCTCCAGCCCCAGAGCTGTCAGGAGTTCCCACAAAGAGCCAGGAGAAGGTAAGGTATGCCTGAGGCGTCCTCAGCCTTGTGCCAGCCTCAAGAAAACCCACTGAGGTTGGGTTGACTTGGTGGGTGATTGCTGACAGCTACGACTCCTGAAACATCTTCTTTAGTTGCCTGTTGCTGGACTGGACCCTCAGGGAGACCAACATTTTTCTGGGTCTCTCTGTTGCTCTGCACACCTGGAACTGAAACTCAGTCGATCTCCTCAGCTCTCAATGTGAACTGAAGAAGGGTGGACAATTGTAAAGGGCCCCTGACTATTCCATTTTCCCAGTTACCTTTCGACATGAGGCCCAAGGATCTGAAATTCTGGAAGATGCCCTTGCAGTTTTCCCAAAACCTTGATGGGGGGCTGGCGCCGTGGCCAACTGGTTAAGTTCGCGCGCTCTGCTGCAGGCGGCCCAGTGTTTCATTGGTTCGAATCCTGGGCGTGGATATGGCGCTGCTCATCAAACCACACTGAGGCAGCGTCCCACATGCCACAACTAGAAGGACCCACAACAAAGAATATACAACTATGTACCCGGGCAGCTTTGGGGAGAAAAAGGAAAAAAATTTTTTAAAATCTTAAAAACAAAACAAAAAAAACCCTTGGGAGCTTAAGGCCATCTAAGGGGAAATCCTACACAGCACTCACCTATGAGACCAGATTTGGCCATGCTTTAGACACAAATAGGGTTCTTTAAAATCCTAAAGAATTTTAAAATATTATTCCTTTCTGATAACTAAATTATCACATTCCTTATAGAATGCACACTTGAAAATTACTGAAAGGTATTATGATTATATCCCTATTAATTATTTAATATTTTGTTTTATGTTGTGCAATTCCTTTCTTTACTTTTTTTCCATATAATTAAGAAAGGACTAGGACCCAGACTATGGTGTGTTAAGGATTCCCATTTTTAAAAATGAGAAAAAGGCAAATGATCCAGTGAAAAATGATCAAAATATATAAGCAGGTAGTTCAGAGAAGATGAATGCCATACAAGCATAGATGACAAGACCCCCAACCTCAATCGGGGAAATGGTTTCCCATCCAATTTAAAAGTCTGATATCAGCAAATGTGGGTGGAGATGTGGAGCCTCAGGAAGACTCATACTCTTCTAACATCTGGTACAGGTGAAGACGCAATTCAGCTTATTTTCCATGACTGTATATACACACCCTTAAAAGAGAATTGGAACCATTCATTAATATCATTTAATAACCTGCTTGAGGAAAGAGCTTAACAATATATCATGAACATTTCTCTGTTGTTAAACAAGAAGCTTATTATTGAGAGACCTCCAGCTGAGGCTCCTAACCTGCGCCTCCTCTCTCTGCACATCGAGGGGCCCAGCATTCCGGTGCCTCTACACACTTATACATGGCAACCTCCACTTGTCTGCGTTTGGACTCCAGTAATCTTTTTGGCTTTCTTGTCAGTTCTTTCTCTAATTCTCCAGACCGGCTTTTCTACATTTTCTCTCTTTCCTTAAGCCTCTAATTCCACACAATTTTTACTCTCATCTCGTGATTTGACCTCCTATTGCACAGAAGAATTAGGACTCATTAGAGAACTGTCTCAATTTCCTCCCATCAATGCTGTCAATTGAACTGCATTGCTATCTGATTTTTTCCTCTTTTTTCCCTGTTACAACGAAAGAGGTGTTCCCCATTCCTGCCTCAGGCCAATCTCTAATCCTATGCTTTTGAACTCATGCCTCTAACCTTATCTATGACCTCACAGAATGCTTCCATTTCCAATACACTCAGTATCTTCTATGGCATTTAAATATATCAAGTCACTCCCAGCTAAATCATAACAAACTGGCCTTGACCCAAGACCTTCTCCAGATACTACCTGAACTCTTCTCTCCATCACAGATATAGTGAACAACTACGGCACCTTTTAAAAATTCAGACTTCTCCTTACTTCTTTTCAAACCACAAGGAGTCCCCTTTTCAAAAAGATCTATTCCTGGACATGATTGAATAGTCCAGAGGTGGGCACCTGACCCAACCTAGCTTAACTGGAGTTCTTCCCAGATATTTCTGTTTGTCAATCTGGAGATTATTCTACTATATGGTTATACCACAAGTGTTAATCTGTTCCCTACTGATGAATTTTTGGAGTGTTTCCAGTATTGGGCTATTATGAATAAAGCTACCATGAACATTCTTGTACAAGTCTTTTGGGAGATATTTATTTTCATTTCTCTGGGATAGATACCCAAGAATAGAATTGCTGGGTCACAGGGTAGATATATGTTTAACTTTATAAGAAACTGCTAACCAATTCTCCAAAGCAGTTAAACCATTTTACATTTCAACCAGGAATGTACAAGAGTTCTATTTGCTTCATAATTTCACCAACATTTGATATAACAGTCTTTGATTTTAGCCTTTTTAGAGAGTGTGAAATGCTATCTCATTGTGGTTTTAATTTGTATTTTCTTGGTGTCTCACGATGTTTAGCACCTTTTCATGAGCTTTTTTGACCATTTGTATATCGTCTTTTTTGAAATGTTGGTCAAGTATTTGATTCTAGAAGATCGTGTAAGTGGTGTCTTCAGCAGGGTATGACATTTTACCTACCGTATAGCAAATTAAACCCAAGAGAAGAAAAGCACTCAGCAGTCCAAGCCAGGCGTTGAAATATTTTAAGGTTAAATGCAACTTTTTAGTGAAATTTTGTGGGTTTCCCTTCTGCCTTCCCACCAGCCATTATCAAGTGCTTTGCCATGTGTTCTTGGGCAGCCCCTTCCTTCTACAGGTTTCTAAGCCATGCAGTGGACGTTCGGGCTGTGTGTGGCTATTACTGATATTGTCCTTCCTTTGGTCCCACCAGGCAGGCTGCAGAGTCCCACCCATAGTCCCTGCTTGACCTATGTGTCCATCCTGGCTGAAGTGGAGCTTCATTCCTGTCTTATAAGTCAACTCTTCCTTATTTTTCCTGGAGCCCCATGGACAAATAAACAAACAAATAAATCAGCAAGAAGCTAAGCCATCAGGGTCTGAGTGCTACCCCATCATAATAATAAAGTGGCATCTGTATGAAGCATTGCAGCTTATAACATGTTTTCACATATGTAATTTATTTTTATCTTCAAAATAAAGGCAGGGGCATTATTATCATCTCCGTTTTACTAATGAAGCTAAGTCTCAGAGAGGTTAAATGAATTTCCCACAGTAATCACGCTTGGCTGTTGTTCTTTTATTAAATTTTTTTAATTGCGGTCACATTGGTTTATAGCATTATCTAAATTTCAGGTATACATCATTATATTTCGACTTCTGCGTAGACTGAATCCTGTTCACCACCAAAAGTCTAGTTGCCACTGTCACTGTACAAATGTGCCCCTTTATTTCTCTCATCCTCCCCCACCTCCTTCCCCTCTGGTAACCACCAATCTGTTCTCTGTGTCTATGTGTTTGTTTGTTTATCTTCCACATGAGTGAAGTCATATGTCTTTCTCTGTCTGACTTGTTTTGCTTAGCATACTCTCAAGGCCCATCCATGTTGTCACAAATGGCAAGATTTCATCTCTTTTCATGACTGAGTAATGCTCCATTGTAATGCTGTGTGTGTGTGTATATATATATATATATATATATATATATATATACATATATACCTCATCTTCTTTATCCATTCCTCTGTTGATGGGCACTTAGGTTGCTTCCACGTCTTGACTATTGTGAATAATGCTGCAATGAACATGGGGGTACATATATCTTTTTAAATTAGTGTTTTCATGTTCTTTGGATAAATACTCAGAAATGAAATAGCTGGATAATGCCATATTTCTATTTTTAACTTTTTGAGAAATCTCCATACTGTTTTCCATAGTGGCTGCACCAGTTTACATTCCCACCAGCAGTGTACAAGGTTTTCTTGTTCTCTGCGTTCTCTCCAACATTTGTTATTTCTTGCCTTTTTATAGTAGCCATTCTCATGGGCATGAGGTGATATCTCATTATAGTTTTTATTTGCATTTCCTTAATAATTAATGATGTTCAACATCTTTTCATGGTCCCATTGGCCATCTGTATATCTTCTTTGGAAAAATATCTGTTCATACTCTCTATCCATCTTTTGATTGGGTTGTTTGTTTTTTTCTTTGTTTCTTTATTGCAGTAACATAGGTTTATAACATTACATAAATTTCAGGTGTACATCATTATATTTCGATTTCTGTGTAGATTACATCATGTTCACCATCTAAAGACTAATCACAATCTATCACCACACATAGGTGCCTAATCATCCCTTTCGCTCTCCTTCCTCCCCGCTTCCCTTCTGGTAACCACCAGTCCAATCTCTGTCTCTATGTGATTGTTTGTCGTTGTTTTTATCTTCTACTTATGAGTGAGATCATACAGTATTTTACTTTCTCCCTCTGACTTATTTCGTTTAGCATAATACCCTCAAGGTACATCTGTGTTGTCACAAATGGCCACATTTCATCATTTCTTATGGCTGAGTAGTATTCCATTGTGTATATATACCACATCTTCTTTATCCATTCGTCCTTTGATGGGCACTTAGGTTGCTTCCAAGTCTTGGCTATTGAGAATAATGCTGCAATGAACATAGGGATGCATATATCTTTACACATTCATGTTTTCACGTTCTTTGGATAAATACCCAGCAGTGGAATAGCTGGATCGTATGGTAGCTCTATTCTTAATTTTCTGAGAAATCTCCGTACTGTTTTCCATAGTGTCTGCACTGGTTTGCACTCCCACCAGCAGTGTATGAGAGTTCCCCTCTCTCCACATCCTCTCCAACATTTTTTTCCTGTCTTGTTAATTATAGCCATTCTGATGGGAGTGAGGTGGTATCTCATTGTAGTTTTCATTTGCATTTCCCTGATAGTTAATGACGTTGAACATCTTTTCATGCGCCTGTTGGCCATCTGTCTATCTTCTTTGGAGAAATATCTGTTCAGATGTTTTTCTCATTTCTTAATTGGGTTATTAGGGTTTTTTTTGTTTTTGTTGAGATGTGTAAGTTCTTCATATATTTTGGATATTAACTCCTTATCAGATATGCGGTTTGCAAATATCTTCTTCCAATTGGTAGGCTGTCTTTTAATTTTGTTGATGGTTTCCTTTGCTGTGCAGAAGCTTTTTAGTTTGATGTAGTCCCAGTTGTTCATTTTTTCTTTTGTTTCCCTTGCCTGGTCAGACATGGTACTTGAAAATATGTTGCTAAGACCGATTTCTAAGAGCGTACTGCCTATGTTTTCTTCTTGAAGTTTCATGGTTTCGGGTCTTAGATTCAAGTCTTTAATCCATTTTGAGTTAATTTTTGTGTATGGTGGAAGATAATGATCTACTTTCATTCATTTGCATGTGGCTAAATAGTTTTCCCCACATCATTTATTGAAGAAAATTTCCTTTCTGCATTCTATGTTCTTGGCTCCCTTGTCAAAAATTAGCGGTCCATAGATGTTTGAGTTTATTTCTGGGCTCTTGATTCTGTTCCATTGATCTGTGTGTCTGTTTTTGTGCCAGTACCATGCTGTTTTGGTTACTATAGGTTGTAGTATGTTTTGAAATCAGGGAGTGTTATACCTCCAGCTTTGTTATTTTTTCTCAGGATTCCTTTGGTTATTTGGGGTCTTTTGTTGTCCCATATAAATTTTAGGATTCTTTGTTCTATTTCTGTGAAAAATTTTGTTGGGACTTTGATAGGGATTGCATTGAGTCTGTAGGTTGCTTTAAGAAGTATGGACATTTTAACTATGTTAATTCTTCCAATCCAAGAGCATGAAATATCTTTCTGTTTCTCTTCTTTCTTTTTTTTTCTTTTTGAGGAAGATTAGCTCTGAGCTAACATCTGCTGCCAATCCTCCTCTTTTTGCTGAGGAAGACTGGCCCTGAGCTAACATCTGTGCCCATCTTCCTCTACTTTTTTATATGTGAGATGCCTGCCACAGCCTGGCTTGCCAAGCGGCGCCATGTCTGCGCCTGGGATGCAAACTGGTGAACCCCGGGCCACCGAAGCAGAATGTGTGAACCCAGTCGCTGCACCACCAGGCTGGCCCCTCTTTCCATTTCTCTGTGTCGTCTTCAATTTCTTTCAACAATGTTTTATAGTTTTCAGTGTACAGATCTTTCACCTTTTTGGTTAAGTTTATTCCTAGGTATTTCATTCTTTTTGTTGCAATTGTAAATGGGATTGTATTCTTAATTTCTCTTTTTGCTACTTCATTGTTAGTACATGGAAATGCAACTGATTTTTATATGTTGATTTTGTAACCTGCAACTTTACCATATTCATTTGTTATTTCTAAGTTTTTTGGTGGATTCTTTACAGTTTTCTATATGTAAATTCATGTCATCTGCAAAGAGTGACAGTTTCACTTCTTCCTTTTCCATTTGGATCCCTTCTATTTCTTTTTCTTGCCTGATTGCTCTGGCTAGGACTTCTAATACTGTGTTAAATAAGAGTGGTGAAAGTGGGCATCCCTCTCTGGTTCCTGTTCTTAGAGGAATAGGTTTCAGTTTTTCTCCATCGAGAATGGTGCTAGCTGTGGGTTTGTCATATATAGCCTTCATTATATTGATGTATTTCATTGTAGTTTTTTTTTTTTTAAAGATTTTATTTTTCCTTTTTCTCCCAAAGCCCCCTGGTACATAGTTTTGTATTTTTAGTTGTGAGTCCTTCTAGTTGTGGCATGTGAGATGCTGCATCAGCATGGCTTGATGAGCGGTGCTATGTCTGCACCCAGCATTTGAACTGGCAAAACCCTGGGCCACTGAAGCAAAGGCCGCGAACCCAACCACTCGACCATGGGGTCAGCCCCTTCTTTGGAAAAATGTCTGTTCATATCCTCTGTCCATCTTTGGATTGGGTTGTTTGTTTTGCTTTGTTGTTGAGTTGTATGAATTCTTATGTATTTTTGGATATTAATTCATTATCAGATATATGATTTGCAAATATCTTCTCCCAGTTGGTAGGTTCTTTTCATTTTGTTGATGGTTTCCTTGGCTACTCTTCTTGAGTGACAAAAAGCCACTGTGGACTCAGTTGACTCATATTAATTTATGTTTAAAAACTACAACGGTATCTACAAACACTTGAATGATTGGTAAATATCTGTGACTGGAATTACTGATTCAGATCACAGACAATGCTTTGTGTTAAAATTGAATGGTTTGAACTTGTTGCAATAATTACCCTGCAGGGTCATTTGTTCATAGTGCTGTCACCTCAGACATGAAAGAGCATTGGTTTTGGAATCTTATAGACCTGGGTTCAGATCTCAGCTTTGCCATCTCCTAACTATGCCATCTCTGGCAAGTTGCTTAACTTCTCAGTGTCTCAGTTTCTTCACCTCTAAAATAAGGGGTAGTATCTATCTCACCTGGTTGTCAGATGATTGAATGACGTAATGTCCATAGGAATCTGATGTATGATGGGTGTCAGATATGTGTCCATTTGTATTCTCACAATTTGAACAAAACTTAGTAATCCACATCCCTTTGAAAACAATTATCTAAATTGCAGATTGCCTGGGCATTAAGACCTTCATACCGAGAAGGACTTGTAACCCCACTATCTGAACACAAGGAGAGGAATACAGTATGCTTTACATTCAACAGTACTTTCAATGTTTTGTTATTCCATTTATTCTCTAGGAGCATCTAGGGACAGACTCAGCCTTTATCTAGTATCTTTCACCTGACTTTTCATTCTTCCTGCACTCCTTCTTCCCCTCCCTTTCTTCTTTCTCCCAACTCACCCTGTGCTCTGGAGGACCATGAGCACAACGTAAATGTGATGTTGCCACTGTCACTGGTGATAGCCCATGTGTTCCTGAGGGCTACCTTGGAGCAGCTGGACCCATGCAAAACCCCTCCTTAAAGAGTGGCCCTGACTGCAGCATTGACAGTGGTGGTGGAGGAGACCCCTCATGAGTCATTTTCCTGATAGTCAAGGCAGGAATCATTATTGATTCAAAACATGCCTGTCTTTCTTCCCTGGAATGGAAAGCCGGAGGCCACTTAAAGGGCAGTCTGTTCGACAAACAAGAAGGCAGGTGGGGCAGAAGTGAATGCAATGAGGTAGTGCAGAGATGCGCTTTGTGAGGGCATGCTCTCTGAGGAGTTGTGATTTATTCATTGCCAGGGAGCCTGGAAAGTTGTTTGACTCAGAGCCTTTGTCTTCTCTGTCTCCTGCTCAGTCCCCCTCACACCTCTCTCCACTTGGTGGTTGTGTGGAAGGATTGTGTGAGTCTCAGCAACATCTTACACTTGTGCAAGGACCCATGTCAGACTCCTTCCTCTCCTTTGGGAAATGTGCTTTGCCTGTTTCAAGAACATTCCTTCCATTTCCTGTTCCTGAGGCTGTACAATGTGCTTCATCACTTCTTTTGGACATAAGTGTGAAGAAAGATAATCCCTGAAGAACTTTTCATCCTGACCAAATCCTTTTTTCCCATTTCCTCAGAGAGTTTGAGGAATCAGCACCCATGTTGCTACTCCCTGGCCTTGTGTTGATCCTTCAGAGCGGGCAGCCACTCTTGGATCTATTTATCAGAGGTAGAATTAGAGCAAGGAGCCATGAGGCATGTTGGGACGGGGATCATGTGACAATGGAACGAAGAACAAAGAGCAGAAGGCTCAGCATTTTAGGCAAACAACCAATCCAGGAATGGGAGCTACTAGTATTTCCTGTTTATTTATCTTTTTTAGGCTAATTATCTGTTTCTTGTTCTCAAATTGAGAAGCTGTTTGCCTGGCACAACTTTAGATACCCAGAAACAATCTACCAAATATATGCTTCCAGTGCAACCTGGGGGTTCATTAGGTTAATTAATTAATAGTGGTTAATAAATGCTTTGAAATCCTTTTATTAAAAGGGCCTCCTGAGTCCAAAGTACTATTATAATCAGGCCTAATGAGGTCAGTGGTTTAAAGAGAGGGTTTTAAATCATATATAAAGCACTCCCGGTGATCGGTGGTACAGAATAAAGGTGAGAAGAGGCAGGTGAGTCCACATGCTGGCAGAGAACCTCCTCCAGAGCAGCAGAGCCGCGCTGAAGTTTGCTCGGATTGAAGCCAGGCGCTCAGAGATCTACCGACTAATGGATTCCCAAATTGTTAAACCTGTGTTATAGGACAAAGGCCACCACTTCCCAAAATCCTGACGTGCAGGTTGCTGCTGATTACAGAATATCTTCTCAAATAGAGAAAAGAGATTTTCTCTGCAAAGTCACAAACCAGGTTAGTGCTAGCCTTCTTGTATCTTGTCAAACAGAAAAGTTGCCTTTCGAATGAAACCAAGAATAGAGTTTATGGAGGAAGATATGAGGCACAGCAAACCTCTTCTGAGTCACGATCTCTAACGCTCCTCTTAGCAGTTTCTTTGGATTTTCTAAGGAGGCTGTAGTACAAGAATAGGAAAAATATTATGATATGGCCAAGCCTGGAGATGGGATGGGAGGATGTGTACAGATAACATATGTAAGATGTTCACAGGCTCATGTCAGCATGAAATTGGATTAAAATGAGTGGGAGTTTATGCTTAGGAAAGAGAGTGATCCAATGAACCATAATACTGAGCTTATGAGAATAGTATTTTGGAACTGGAAAAAGGCTATTGAATTGGAAATGACTCTAAATTTCTTTTAAATCAAAGCAAGTTTTCTTTAGGGAACTTTCAAGTTTTAAAATTAACCAGTTTCTCTTTCAAATCATAACAGGTGCCGTAGGATAAGATTCAACACCATGCTTTCCTCTATCCTGTTTTTGGGACTTATTGCCGTTATTGGTAAGTCATTGATTGACATTTAGCATTGTTCACAGGGTGCCCACAAAGACATTCAGCACAGTCATGAATCAGAAAGAGTAATGATTACATGTAATGGGCTCTCTTTCTAATCAGCCTAGCCATCAATCAACTGCTGATTTCTGTCTTCAGAGTGTATTCTGTTTACCAAGCAGGTAAAGGCGCCACCAGAGGGAACTTATGGAAGAGTGCCTTGGAAGGCAAGACATGTAAAGATAAAATTATCAATGCTGGACAGTAAATAAGAGTTAAACAAGTGTAGCTAGAAAAACACTAGTACGAAAGGAGTTTAGGTTGGAGAGTTCACATCTAGTTGGCATGTTGAAACCAACAAAGCTTTTTGGGGGACGTGATGGTTGAAGAATGCTTCGTGTTTTAATAAGAGAAGAATCTGCTGGATGATAAGAAAGACTTTAGGAAAGGTACAGAGGCAGAAATGCATGAAAAGTGTTTGGGATACAGTTAGCAGGTCAGTGTGACCAGAACAGAAGAGATTTCTGAGGGCAAGGCTGGAAAGGTAGGCAGGTGAGATGATAAGGGATCTTGAATAAGAAGAGATTCAAACTGCTGCCTAAAAAATGAAAAGCCATTGTAAACAATGTTCAAGTTGTTCTTATCAATAGTGTGAAGATTGAGATGAAAGTGTTTCTAAAATGTTTAATTCTAAATTTGGAAAAATAAGGCTGCTGAAAAGCGATAATTTCCTGTTATCTATGGTCAAAGGCAAGGGAGCATAGTTTAATTTTTACTCCTTCTTTAATTGCCAGGTGGGAGCAGAGTTATAGAGCCAGCAGACTAATTATGATCTACCATAGTAGCTGTGTTTAACTGAGAGGTGACTATAATTAAGAAAGGCTTGTATGTTTATGATGCCAACACAAGTAGTGTAAGGTCTGTGGTCATATTTCAAGCCCCTTAAAGCAGTGGTTCCCAGACTTCGGTATGCATAAGAGTCTGCTGGGAATGCTGGTTAAAGTGCAGATTCTTTGGCCTTATAGCTAAAGATTCTGGTTCAATAGACGTAGTATGAGGAGCCAAGAGATATGCATTTTTACTAGGCATCCCAGAGCACTTTTACGCCTGTGGTCTGTGGGCCACATGTTGAGTCTAGCAAAGGTTGCCTCCCCAGTAAAAGGATATTGACCCTGTTGATATATGGACACTTGATCCAGATAATTTAGATAATTCTTTTTCTTCTCGTTCACTCATCTATTTACCCATTTCTCAAATATTTGTTAAATGTCTACTTTGTGCCAAGCATTGTTCAAAATGCTGAGGAGGATACAGCATAGAAAGAAATGTTCTAGTGAGAAGAGCAGGCGGAAAGAAAGAGAGGAAGAAATAAAGGGAAAAATAAAGGTCAGAAGATGATAAGGGATAGAAATAAATTAGTGTAAGGTAATGGGAAACAAGGAATGAGGCATGAATGTGTTACCTTTTTAATATACATAGACAAGAAAGACTCTCTAATAAGATAACTTTTTAAAAAGTTTGTTATAGAAAGTTTTAAACATACAAAATGGGGAGAAAATAGAACGATAAACTCCCACATACACATTATCCAGCTTCTATATTTTCAATATTTTGCCATTCTTATTTTATCTAGCCCTCATCTCTGCATAGGGGGGTAGGGGGGAGGTGGTTGGAATATTTTAAAACAATCCAAAACATCAAGACATTTCACCTGTGAACTTTTTGTACGTGTCTGTAACGTAAGAACCAGCTCTGACACAAGAAGATGTTCCTGGCTCATCTTGAACATTTCCTGCCTCAGACCAGGAATGAGTCATTTTCCAGAGGAACATTGATTCCTCTTAGCAGGAAATGGTATCTAGAGATCACACTTGGGGTGCTAGGGGTGCTTCATTGCTATGGGGTTGTCATTCCAGGTCTTTTTGGTGGAGAGAACTAGAAAATACATAAATACGTATTTTTTAAAAGAGAAAATAATTATGCATTCACATGAATATTTCATTTTCATATTTAAGAATACAAGGGTTTTACGTTGGTCTTATATTTGTACCAGTGCTGTCTTACACTATATATCCTGGTTCCTAATGACAATAACATGATTACTTATTTATACATAATAGTTTCAAAATAACTATGACAGCGTTACCAACGCTGAGACTGGTAATATAATTTAAGATTTTCTTATGATTCTTTATGTTCATAGGATGTGTGCCACAAGTGATATATACTTACATTGACATGTTTTAAAGTCACTTGAAATAATTCTCCTCTACGCATTGTTTTCAATTTGATTTAGAGTTATGTTTATTTTTCATTTTTTTAGGATGTCGTCTTTTTCTATTTGATTTAATTTTTTAAATGATGGAAACACTTACATGACTCCAAAATAAAGACTATAAAAAAGGTACATTTAGAGAAGTCTAGCCTCTATCCCTATCTGCTTTACCTTCTTCTTACCCTCTCCCATAACTAACAATTTTTTTTTAGTTTTTGGTTCCTCCTTGTATTGTTTCTTTCAAAAATATAAGCAAATTACACAAACAGACAAAATCATATTTTCTCCCTTTTCTTAAACAATGAGTACCATTCTATAAATACTGTTCTATTACTGGAGATAATCTTATAGGAGTATATAGAGTTCTTCCTCTTTCCCTTTCATAGCTTCATAGCACCCCATTGTGTGGAATTAGCTCAGCTTATTCAATCAGTCCCTATATCAATGACTTTTGCACTGTTTCCAGTCCTTTGCTGTTATAAGCAGTGCTGATACAACCGTCTATTGCGAAATCCTCCTCCACAGCAATGTATGAGACAGCCTACCCCCTCACAACCTCACTCATGGAGTACGTGGTCAAACTTTTGGATTCTTGTGAATTAAATAGGTAAAAAATAGTGTCTCAGTGAAGCTTTAATATGGAATTCTCTTCTTTTGAGAATGATTGTTTATATGTTTAATGATCATTTTCTTCTTTTGTCTATGAACTGTCTATCTATATCTTTTGCTGATAAGCTGGTATTTGAACAAAGACCTGAAGGCAGTGAGGCAGCAAATAGATGTCTGGAGGAATAGAATTCTAGGCAAAAGGAATTACAAATACAAAGGCCTTGAGGCAGGAACCTGCCTGGCATGTTGCAGGATGAGCAAGGAGAAGAATGTGGCTGCAGAAGAGTTAGAGAAGGGAAGGAGAAGTCAGGAAGTGAGCAGAGGGCCAGCCAGATCAGGTAGGGCTCAGAGGCCACAATATAGACTTGGCCATCCCTCTGAATGATGGAAGCCACTGGAAGGTTAAGAGAGAAGACTGATATTACCCCTTGCATGTGGCCACAGGCTCACTCTGGCTGCTGGGTGGAGAATAAACTGTAAAGGTGGAGCCGGGATGTCAGTCAGGAGGCTGTTATAATAGTCCAGATGAGCAATGATGGCGGTTTGGACCATGGTGATAGCAGAAGTGGTGAGAAATGGTCAGATTCTGGATACCTGTTTTCAGTCTGCACTGTGACTCTGAACACCCACACCTCAATTTTACATGTGATCTGTATCATAGACATCCATTCATTCGTTCACATATATTTCCCACACACATTGTAGGCACAAGATACTACACTGAGGCCATGGGGCATGCCCATATGATGGTTCCTGCTCTTTGCATCACATGGGAATTCACACTGCTTATAGAAGCTTAATGGCTTTGCTGGTTTCTGCTGCTTTTATTATCTAGATAAGCTTTCTTAGTATCCCCAGTTTACTTGATAGTTTCACTATCTGACTTCTTGGTCTGTTTAAAATTCCTTTTTTGCCTGTTAGAAGATGAGAGAGAGCAGATTATGCCTGTATTTTTGTTTGTTTTGATGAGTTTCACTTTTCAAAAATTATATAGTTTTAAAAAGTTAACATTTAGAGTTGTTTTATTTTCCTTTTAAAATCAATATTTTTTTTTGGTTGTGTGCCTAATTCTGAGAGAGTTTCTTTATACTGTCAAATTAGTCAGAACTAGACCTATGGTGGATGAGTAAAATCCACCTCTATTTTTAAAAAATGCTGTTTACAACACTAACTGAATGTATTTTTTTACAGCAAGCATTTTAACAAATATAATTTCTTGCAACAAATATTTGTAGTCTTAAGGTACAAGTCAACAATTCTAGGAACTAATTAGAACAAATTTTTCAACTTACAGAAAAGCTCCTTATCTCCTTTAGTAAATAGACTTGGACAGAAACTCACTTCATAATGACAAAATAAAAAATAAGAATAGATTTAGCTTAAATTTTAATGGTAAGTTAAATTTCATTTCCAATTTTATTAATTAGACTTAGAAACTCAGCTTCACAGCAAGGTGACATAAAACTAATATCTTAAGTTAATGGTAAGCTTTCTTATCTTAAATTGTAATAGTACCCTTCTTTCTTACCTTCCTAAACAAAGGCAATTGTTAACCTAGATGTTTACACCCCTACAAGTATTTGTGTCAGAAGGGTCTTAACATTTCTCTCAAAGTTCCTGCCTAAAACTCTAGCGGCAATTTTAATTCTAATCAAGATTATAGCAAATGTTTTTGGGACTTATAAGAACTGATTTTCATAATACTTTGCACAATGTTTAGAATTAAGTGCTGGATTAACATTTTTTTAAGGTTGAAGTAGAGTGGGAAGGGGGAATCTTCTGACCTGTGTGATGAGCCATTCTAGGGGTCTGGGGAGGGAATGGAGAAGGAGTAGTCTATGTTCCTTACAGCAACTCAAGCAGTATTTTCTCACAGGCGCCATATCAATTATCACTCTGTCCCCCAGGCACTTCCAGGGGCTCGTACCCTTTCACTCAGTCGATGAACCCTCACCTGCATCCCCGCCTGTACCATGGCTGCTATGGCGACATCATGATCATGGAGACGTCTGGCGCCTCCTGTGATGTAACCAAGTTGCTTAACTGTGGTAAGTGAAAAGCAAGCAAACATTTGGTTTTTGCCTTTCATCATTTTCAGATTCTTTCTTAGAAAGTAGTTTAATTTTGAAAAGATATAATCATTATTACAGCAGTAATACCAAAATAAAAAATTAGAGCAAAACAGAATCCTGAATAACCTAACAAACTGCTTCTTTTCATCTTCCCCTATTCTTTGCAAACCTTGTCCAGATCTGTTTATTACTACATATTGAAATTATTGCTTAAAGAAAATATTAAGTTTTGGCTTTGTTTTTTCTTTGTTGTTGTGTCTACTTCATGTTATAGCATCAGAATTTTAAGCAAGGCTCTTGTGCTTTGTACGTCCTCTCTTTTGTAATCCTGTTCCAAAGTCTTCTTCATGTTATCCCAGTGTTAGAGTATCAGAGCTGGATGCTGCAAGGTCAATCTAATCCTACCTCCCCAGTTTACAGATCAGAAAATGAGGCTCAGCAAGGAAGAGAGACTTCCCAAGGGCCCAGGGCTAGGTAGTGGCAGAACAAGACTCAAACTTAGGTTGGCTGACTTCTAGTCCAAGAGTCTTCCCGATGCCCCAAAGTGGCAGAAAACAGAAGAATGAGAGAGCAGAAATGGTATCTGTCTGGGGTTATGAACCTTTCCAGGTTTATGCAATCAGAGATCAAAAATTGTCCTGGAATGGTTGTCCCAGCCTATGGGCTGTGGTCAGGGTGTGGCTAACTGGTTAAACTTTGAAAAAGCATTCCTTGCTGCAGTAGTTTATTTTCTATTGACTTAGGGATTCCCGGTTCCGAAATGTTTGCCGAGATGGATTTGAGGGCCTTAAAGCCTTACCGGGTTCTGATCAAAGAAGTCGGGCTGAGGCACTGCGTGGACCCTGCTCTCATTGCAGCCATCATCTCCAGAGAAAGCCATGGAGGAGTCGTCCTGAAAGACGGCTGGGACCACAAGGGACTTAAATTTGGCTTAATGCAGGTACTCAGACAGAAACCTCGAATCAGCCCCACTTCATCCTTCCTTACAGATCCAAATTGGAAATCTATTTGCAGTACTTCCAGGTTTCAAAACACTCTGTTACTTCAGCGTAATTTGTCCTGGGATTTCTCCATCACATCTTTGGCATTTCATTCAAGATTTATCAGTTATTGAATATCTTCAGAAAAAACATTTTATGAGTTTCATAAGTACAATTTGCAGTTAATAATATGCAATGTAGTTAAATTGAGAAAATCTTATAAAGGGCACTATTACAGGTGTCTCCTATGAGTTTATGAAGTAGAAAATTTCATCCATGTAGATCAAACCACTATAATTAAGCCCTACTGGAATGAACTCAATCTGTAGGCAAATTGGAGAAAAGGGATCCAAATTATCTGGATTTTTGCTTCCACGCTTTATTTTAAATTGTCTGTAGAAACCCAGACTTCTAGCCTTCCCAGTTTGAAACAAATTTTTATTTTTGACTGCAAATGTCTACACTTTGGGTGCTAATTATTTGTTTTGAAATAACTTTTTCATTTATTTATATTTGTGTGCTTAGCTAAAACTCTGCCACGTCTGCTTCTCCCAAATCTTACTTTGTCTGACTCGCTTTTCTGTGAAAGAAAGGATTATAGAATTAACTCTGTGGGGATAAAGGAAGGGCGCCAAGGCCAATGTCTACGAACTTGAATACAACGAGGGGAAATTAGGAACAGCAGAAAAATGTGTTGCTTCATCCAGATGCTGACATTATTATCTGAATTTTCTAGCTTGATAAAAAAAGTCATCACCCCGTTGGTACCTGGGACAGCAAAGAACACCTTTTGCAGGCTGTTGGGATTCTAACAGACCGATTTAAGGCAATCCAGAAAAAATTCCCCACGTGGAGTGTGACTGAACACCTCAAAGGTAGGCCATATTCATGGTGCTTTGTTTAAAAGAGCAATGAGTGAGACCCCTGGAGGCCAGACGTGCCCTGGGCCTCCCGGGGAGCGTTCTCATTGGGTCAGCAGTGGTCCGAGAGGAGCCGTGGAAAGGCTGCTCAGTGCTCTTGGAGCCACTCAGTCACTGTGAGTGGTCTTCCTACCGGACTTCAGTTTCCTCTTCTGCCAGCTGCTGGGGTTCTTATTACACCTCTTGTTGGTTAATGAGCCATTGAGTGATACCTTGAGGGTTAATGCAACAGTTAAAAGAATACATTTGTCTTCCTCTGATAGATGTTTTTCCTGATGCAAGGAACTAAGCCACTTTCTGAATTGTTTGGAAAAAATTTTTACTCTGTGAACATTCTCAGTGACATCAGGGCTTTAGATACCATGATAAGTCCAAGTGGAGACTTGAAGGCAGGGATCAGGACCAGTGGTCTTTTTCTCTAGATGTCAGAGCAGAACACAATTATATTAAACACGTAAACAACTATTGAAGATTAAAATTTTAGGGTAAAATGCATGTACGTACAAACACACATATACAGACACACCCCTATGAAGAAATGATTATGTCTCGGGTACCGTTGTCTACCCTGCACTCAATGTGTCACCCATCCTGGCACATAGTTGGTGCTTAAAAACATTTATTGAATGAATCAGTGAATAAAGGAGTGAGTTACTGAGAGAACGTTACAAGTATTCTCAGATTGGAGATTCACTAGGGATCTAGTTTTGCCAGGGCTAGACTACAGGGAGAAAACACAACTTTTGCAGCAAGAAAAAGACAAGTCTTTAAAAGGAGAGGGAGAAGAAAAGCTATCTGAAATTTTCCCAGTGATTCTTGGGGTAGTAGATCCTTTCAGAGGGGGAGGAAGGGTCTGGGACTGCCTGCTTTGGGAGGCTTGCCTGGAGGGCTGACGTGCTGGGAATGTTCATATCTTATTTTTGCTGTAAGTTAATATTTCATTCTGAATCTCTGTATTTCATTTCAGGTGGTCTCTCGGCCTTTAAGTCAGGAATTGATGCCATTGCCACCCCCGCAGACATAGACAATGACTTCGTCAATGACATTATTGCCCGAGCTAAATACTATAAAAGACACGGCTACTAGGCAAAGCTCTACGAGTGGACCAGGTTGGCAGGTGCTCACATGGCCCCTTTTTGAGAGTTTGATATGGATGCGTTGTGCTCAACACTGGCAAAGGAACAGCTGCCATTATGACAGAAAATTCATTTCCCAGTTTTCTTAATGCAAATAAGCATAAAAAGAAAAAAAGAAAATCCACCCAGTTCACAATATGGTTTCCATGAAATGAGCACGGACATATGCATATTTGTTTTGTAGTAAATATGAATATCATGGTAAATAACATCTGCATCTTCCAGCGAGACCTCATTTTAGCCCATGATTTCAATGTCAACCTACTCCCTGTCTTACCAGAATTGCTAACAAGAGGAAAACCTGACCTAGCCTTTTGTCCTTTCCCAGTATCTGGCTGAGTCACTGGGGCTTTGCTTGTGAGAAATGCCTGACTTATTAGCCAGTGGGACAATGGAGAAGGTAGGAACAGAATTCCAGCTCCATGAGTAACTGAGGGCTGACTGTGGTGACGCTGATATTCCTTAAGTGATGTACACCACATCCTTCAGGCCCACACCAAACTCCTGTGTCTTCTTCCTCTTATTTACTGAAGATGCAGGGACTGGCTTCTTTTCTTCCATTTTCGGTAGTTGCTGCCACACATTCTTTCAAGGGGTCCTCTTCCCACAAAACATGGCTGAAGATAAATATATAGGACCTGAATTAATTACAGTTCTTTGGTTGCAAGCAACAGTAACCAATTCTGGAAAATTTAAGCAATAAAAGGAAATTACTGGGGCCAGCCCTGTAGCATAGTGGTTAAGTTCACATGCTCCACTTCAGCGGTCCGAGTCACAAGTTCAGATCCCAGGTGCGGACCTAGCACCACTCATCAAGCCACACTGTGGTGGCATCTCACATAAACTAGAGGAAGATTGGCACAGATGTTAGGTCAGGGCCAATCTTCCTCACAAAAAAAAAAGAAGAGGAAATTACTGGAAGGCCCAGAGAACCAATGAGAAGATTAAGGACAGTAAGAGAAACCAGCCAACTCTGGGGTCTGGGTAGCAGGAACCAGTTGACCATACTTTATAGCATCCCCACTGCATGAATGAATTAGCACTCTCACTGCATAAGAGAACTCCAAAGACTTTTTCTCCCATCCTTTCGTTGTTCTGCTTCACCTTCATAGTCCCAGGAGGGAGACTCTGATGGACTTATCCGGGGTCATGTACATACCTACAGCTTGGCTACTTTGCTCTTTGGTCTTGCCTAGACCACCTACAGTGGAGAAGAGAAAATTCTCCAGAAGTAAACCTGAGGCAGTTTGTGGCTTTTACTTTCATACTAAGGAAAGGACATAAATAAATAATATGTTGGAGTGTAAAGCTCTCAAAGTCCCTGCCACCGTGGCCCCTGCTGGAGCTTTAGCTCCCTTTGGAAATGTTCGGGAAGTGTTTCTAGCCGTCACTCCCCTTTCTGAAGAGGAATCAAAATCATACCTGCCTACCTCTGAGCTCCCTTGGAGAAAGCCAAGTAAACCATTGTCTGCTCAACAACCTCTCAACCCAACCTGAAGATTTGACCTGGACAGGACTGAGACCCCTCTGTTTCACTGGTCAGAGCCACTGGTCAGCTGGAGTAGCAGCCCTGTAGCATACCGTCCAGCATCTTTTGTGATTGGTTAAGGACCACGCCCTACTAGTTGTCTAATGTTTTGATTATCATCTGTGAATGTGGGCAATCCAGGAAGTTCTTCAGATGTTCACTTCGCTTAGAATGATTTCTTCTGGGCTTTTCTTCACAAGCATGTACTCTGTATAATTGCCAGCCCCTTCAATGTCACTACTAAAGCAATAAAGTACATCCAGGTGAGATAATTTCTAAGTAATTTGAAAAAAAAGAAATAGTACACTGACTTGTGCTCTGGATCTCTTCCCCCCGTATTCTTTTCATGACTGGGATACCAAGAGATGCTCTACAGGAGAGTCCATATTTAAGGTGTCTTAGTTTTATTTCCAGAAGCTGACCCAGAGACAAGAATTCGGGCACAGAAAACACTGATATAAAGTGGCTCGGTGACACAGGGAAGGGAAGACAGCCAATAAAACGTGTGTCATCAAGCCAGCTACCACAGTGGGCACTGGAGCTCAATCCTCCAAGAAAACATTGAGGAATGGTGCAAGACACATACCTCAGAATTATTCTACCCACGGGACAAGGAACTGGGATATTTATACGTCAACTTCTAAGAGCCATCTATTGAGGGAACTGCCTGTTGCAAGGAGGGTGTGTTAATTTGCTGCTCCTCTGGTCTGCCATGCAAGTAGGCAGCACACTTTCCTGCAGTTCCAGGGAGAAGAGGCTGTAGGCACAGAGATGCAGATACTGGCAGTTGGGAATGAACCAAGAATCCTGAAATGTCTAGAGATATGGGAAGGACACTGACAGCATCTGCTTCACACGGGTCAGATACACCTGGAGGTTGGGACTGCCCTTCCAGCATTGCTTGCTTTCTTCCGTGACCTAACAACATTTAAGAACAATTTGCAAATAATACACAAGCCTCGTTATGCCTCACGATTTCCATGCCAACCTTCTCCATAATCTATTAGAATTACTAATTAGTAATTAGAATTACTAATTATATATAATAGAACTGTCCGCTTCTACTGAACCAGCTGATTCCCAGGGACTTACTGAGAACAATATTAAAGATGTTAGACTCAAATGTGGCTCCATTAAATATTCTTTCAGTCTTTAATTTTCTTTTTAAGGATTGGCACCTGGGCTGACAACTGTTGCCAATCTTTTTTTTTTTTTTTTCTGCTTTATCTCCCCAAACCCCCCTGTACACAGTTGTATATCTTAGTTTCAGGTCCTTCTAGTTGTGGGATGTGGGACGCCGCCTCAACGTGGCCTGACGAGTGGTGCCATGTCCACGCCCAGGATCCGAACCCTGGGCCGCCGCAGCGGAGCGCGCGAACTTAACCACTCGGCCACGGAGCCGGCCCCTAATTTTCCTTATTATTATTATTTTTTTGGCTTATGCCCTCTTCAGAGATAATGAATTACTCTACGTTTACATCCTACTGTGTAAAATATCACTTCTTTTAGTTGTCTAAAAACTAAGCTCTCATGGGAAGATGGAGAAAGATTGTTTTATGAATAGTTTTCAAAGCAAAAAAATCTAAAAATTATTTCCCTGGCTGGACTTATTCATAATTACATTCTCATTCTTTCTCATTCTTAGCCATCAGCACCTCACAGGACTTTAAGCATCAGTGCTAAGAACGTTATTAGAGGGACAGATATGGAATCTGACGCTTCCTCCCCTTACTTCCTCCGCATAATGCTAAGAGAACATATCTGAAAAATGGGCTTAACGGGAAGACCCATCTCAGGGGTGTTGTGAAGACTAAAGGAGATAGGATGTGAGAAATCACTCAGCAATCATTGGTGGTGGAGTGGCAACAGCATCACCAGAGTAAGAGGCTTTGCAAGCCAGCAGGTCATGTGGATGTAAGATTCCTGGGAGAGAGGGACTTCTGAAAGTTAAAAAACTCTAAAGATAAGGTCACTGACTGCAATATCCCCCTTTGCCAGTCCAATTGGGTTTTAGCCTATGAGGCAGCCTGTGAGCCTTCTTGCCTGCTGAGTACAGAAGAGAGTGGAATTATCAGTCACTTCTTTTTAGTTGTCATTTCAATATTTATTTGTATTGAATTTAAAATCCCCTCTTTTAAAACAGCTTCTTTTATTGTGAAATAATACACATACCGAAGAGTACATGTAATAACAAAACTGTTTAGCAAAATAAACTGTTAGTGGTGTCAAAAAAGACTAACCACAGAACAGGAGAAGATATTTGCAACAAACAAATATTTTATTTTAGTCTAATGCATCCACCTATTCCCTTATTCTTCTTTATTTTGACCCAAAGTGATATTTTACTTGGTTTTTATGAAATTTCATTGATATTTTACTCCAAGTCTCATGAATAAAGAAACCCTATTAAGCATTCATGGAATACTAGAGGGCGTTGTTAAATTATGTGTTCATTGTGCTGCTTAATATTTTTTCCTTGATTTTTTCAATATTTTAATGGTGGTAAAATATATATAACATAAAACTTACCATCATAACCATTTGTAAGTGTACAATTCAGTGGTATTAAATACATCCGTAACATTGCGCAACCACCACCACCATCGATCTTCATAATTCTTTTCATTTTGTAAAATCTAGATCTGTTAAACAATAATCCCCCCTCCCGCTTCCCCAGAGCCCCTGGCAACCACCATTCTACTTTCTGTCTCCATGATTTTGACTACTCTAAGTACCTTATATAAATGTTACCTTATTCTTAATGTTTTTCACATTCCATTTAAGAAATATTTTCCACCCTCAAATTACACAGATATCCTCCTACATTACTCGCAAATGCTTTGTTGTTTTGTATTTCACACGTAGGTTTATGAAGCACTGGATTTTTGGTCTGGTGTGAATTAGAGATCCAATTTAAATGTTTTTCCATATGGATATCCAAAATTGTCTCAAAAACATTTGTTGAAAAGATTGTCTTTCCTCACTGCCCTGCACTACCACCTCTGTATCTGGACTCTATTCTGCTCATTGCTTTACTGATCCACCTCTACCAAGACCCAACCATCCGAGTTAGTATAGCTTTATTGCAAGTCTTGATTTCTGGTAAAGCCAGTCCTCTCACCTTGTTCTTTTCCTCACACTTTTATATAAAGTTTACAATTAGCTTGTCAAGTTTCACAAAAATGACTGTTAGGGTTTTTTTTTTTAATTAACAAACCATTTTCTACAGAAGTTTTAGATTCACAGAGAAACTGAGCAGAAAGGGCAGAGAGTTCCTGTGTACTCCTCTGTTCCCACACACGCACAACCTCCCCCAGTGTTGACATCCCACACCACAGTGGTGTATTTGTTATCCTTGATCAACCCACATTGACACATCATTACCCAAAGTCCATAGTTTACATTAGGGGTCATTCTTAGTGTTGCATATTGGATGGGTTTTGGTAAATGTATAATGACACGTATCCACCGTTATAACATCATACAGAGTAGTTTCATTGCCTAAAAATCCTCCCCGCTTGGCCTATTCATCCTTCCTTCCCCCCTACCCTCTGGCAGCCACTGATCATTTTACTGTCTCGATAGTTTTGCCTTTTCCAGGAAGTCATGTACTAAGAATTATACAGTGTGCAGTCTTTTCAGATTGGTTTCTTTCACTTAGTAATATGCATTTAGCTTTCTTCCATGTCTTTTCAAAGCTTGATAGCTCATTTTTTTTAGACCTGAATAATATTTTACCTGGACGTAGCACAGTTTATTTATTCATTCACCTACTGAAGATGTATTGGTAGCTTCCAAAGTTTGGCAATTATCAATAAAGCTGCTATAAACAGCTTTATTGTGTGTTTTTTTGTGTGGACATAGTTTTCCATTTTGGGAGGTAAATACTAGGAACATAATTGCTGGATCCTATGGTAAGGGTATGTTAAGTTTTGTAAGAAACTGCCAAACTGTCTTCCAGAGCAGTTGTACCATTTTTTTTCCCCATCAGCAATGAATCAGAGTTCCTGCAGCTCTACATGTTTGTCAGCATTTGGTGTTGTCAGTGTTCTGGATTTTGGCCATTCTAATAGGTGTATAGAGATATACCATTTTAATTTGCAGTTCCCTAATGACATATGATGTTGAACACCTTTTTAGATGTTTACTTGCCATTATATATCTTCTTTGGTGAGGTGCCTATTAACGCCTATTAAGATCTCTGGCCCGTCTTTTACTAAAGTTGTTTATTTCCTGTTGTTGAATTTTAAGTGTTCTTTGTATATTTTGGATAACAATCATTTATCAGATGTGTCTTTTGCAAATATTTCTCTTAGTCTGTGGTTTGTCTTCTCATTCTCTTGACATTGTCTTTTGCAGAGCAGAAGTTTTAAATTTTAATGAAGTCCACCTTATCAATTCTTTCTTTCATGTCTTGTGCCTTTGGTCTTGTATCTAAAAAGTCATCACCATACCTAAGGTCATTTAGGTTTCTGCCTATGTTTTCTACTAGGAGTTTTATGGTTTTGAATTTTGAATCTAGGTCTCTGATTCACTTGGAATTAATTTTAGTGAAGGGTGTAAGGTCTGTGTTTGCATGTGGACGTCCAGTTGTTCCAACACCATTTGTTGAAAAGACTAACTTTGTTCCATTCTATTGCATTTACTACTTTGTTAAAGACCAGTTGACTATATTTATGTAGGTCTATTTCTGTGCTCCCTATTCTGTTCTATTGATCTATTTGTCTATTCTTTCCCAAATACCACACCATCTTGATTACTGTAGCTTTTTATTAAGTCTTGAAGTCAGATAATGTTAGTCCCTGCAACTTTGTTCTTCAATATTGAGCTGGCTATTCTGGGTCTTTTGCCTTTCTATATAAACTTTAGAATCAGTGTATTGGTATCTACAAAATAACTTGCTGGGATTTTGATTGGGATGGCAATGAACCTATAGATCAAGTTGGAAAGAACTGATATCTTGACAATATTGAGTCGTCCTATCCATGATCATGGAATATTTCATGTATTTAGTTCCTCTTTGATTTCTTTCACCAGCATTTTGTAGTTTTCCTCATATAGATCTTACACATGTTTTGTTAGATTTATACCTAAATACTTCATTTTTGGTGGGTGTAGTGTAAATGGTAATGTGTTTTTAATTTCAAATTTTACTTGCTCTTTGTTGGTGTATAGGACAGCAATTGACTTTTGTATGTTAATCTTGTATCCCGCAAACTTACTATAATTACTTATTAGTTCCAGGAGTCTTTTTGTTGATTCCTTTGGATTTTCTACGTAGACAACATGTCATCTGAGACAAAGACAGTTTTATTTCTGTCTTTACATTCTGTATACCTTTTGTTTCCTTTTCTTAGTGCATTAGCTAGGACTTCCAGTACAATGTTGAAAAGCAATGGTTAGAGGACACACCCTTGTCTTGCTCCTGATCTCAGTGGGAAAGCTTTGAGTTTCTCACCATGAAGAATGTAGGTTTCTCATAGACGTTCTTTATCAAGTTGAGGAAGTTCCCCTCTGCTCCTAGTTTTTAATCATGATGAGTGTTGGATTTTGTCCAGTGCTTTTTCTGCATTTATTAATATGATCATGATTTTTCTTCTTTAACTTGTTGATGTGATGGATTACATTAATTGATTTTCAAATATTGAGCCAGCCTTGAATACCTGGATAAATCCCACTTGGTCATGGTATAAAATTCTTTTTATACATTGTTGGATTTGACTTGCTAATATTTTGCTCATGAATTTTGCATCTATGTTTGTGAGAGATATTGGTGCACAGTTTTCTTTTCTTCTAATGTCTTTGTCTGGTTTTGGTATTAGGGTATTTCTGACCTCATAGAATGAGCTAGGAAGTATTCCCTCTGCTTCTATCTTCTGAAAGAGATTTTAGACAATTGGCATAATTTCTTCCTTAAATGTTTGGTAGAATTTACCAGTGAACCCATCTGGGCCTGATGTTTTCCCGTTTGGAAGGTTATTAATTATTGATTCAATTACCTTAATAGATATAGTGCTATTCAGGTTGTTTATTTCTTTTTGTGTGAGTTTTGGTAGATTATATCTTTCAAGAATTGGTCCATTTCACCTGGGTTATTAAATTTGTGGGCAAAGAGTTGTTCATGTTATTCCTTTGTTATATTTTTAATATCCGTAGGATTTGTAATGATGTCCCCGTTTTCATTTCTGATATTAATAATTTGTGCATCTTCTTTCTTAGTTACACTGGCTAGAAATGTCACTTTTGTTGATGTTTTCAAAGAAAGAGTTTTAGGTTTTGTTGATTTTTCTCTATTGACCTCCTGTTTTTAATTTCAGTGATTTCTGTTCTTTCTTTTTATTAGTTCTTTTTTTCTGCTTATTTTGGATTTAATTTGCTCATCTTTTTCTAGTTTCCTAAGGTAGAAGCTAAGATCATTGATTTAGATCTTTCTTCTTTTCTAATATATACATTTAATATCATATATTTCCCTGGGAGCACTACTTTTGTTTCATTCCACAAGTTTTGATAAGTTGTATTTTAATTTTCATTTAGTTTAAATATTTTAAAACTTCTCTTGAGATTTCTTCTTTGACCCATGTGTTATTAAGAAGTATACTGTTTAATCTCTGAGTACTTGGGGATTTTTCAGCTATCTTTCTGTTTTTGATTTCTGGTTTAATTCCATTGTAGTTTCAGAGCAGACATTGTATAATTTCTATTCTTTTAAATTTGTTAAGGTGTATTTTATGGCTCAGAGTGTGGTCTTTCTTAGCGAATGTTCGATATGAGCTCTACAAGAATGTGTAATGTGCTGCTGTTGGTTCAAGTAGTGTATAGATGTCAATTTAATCCAGTTGTTAAACAGTGCTGTTGAGTTCAACTATGACCTTACTAATTTTCTGCCTGCTGGATTTTTCCATTTCTTATGAAAGGATGTTAAAGTCTCCAACTATGATATCTATTCTTCCTTGTAGCTCTATCAGTTTTTGCCTCATATATTTTTTGTTGTCAGGCACATGCATATTAAAGATTGTCACGTCTTCTTGGAGTATTAACCCATTTACCATTGTGTAATGCTCCTCTATCTCTGATAACTTTCCTTGCTCTGAAGCTGGCCCCATCTGAATAAAATAGCTACTTCTGCTTTCTTTCAATATGTGTTAGCATGATACATCTTTCTCTATCCCTTTACCTTTAATTTATGTGTGTCTTTATATTTAAAGTGGATTTCTCATAGACAACATGTAGTCAGGCCTTGTTTTTTGATCCACTCTGACAATCTCTGTCTTTTAATTGGTATATTTTGACCACTGACATTTAAAGTGATTATTCATATAGTTGGATTAATATCTACTGTATGTGTTTCTGTTTTTAATTGGTTATCCTTGTTCTTTGTTCCTATTTTTGTCTTCCATACTTTTTCTGCCTTTTGTAATTTTATATGATTCCATTTTCTGTCCTTTCTTAGCATATCAGTTATCCAGGCACACTTCATTTTACTGCACTTCACCTTATTGCACTTTGCAGATATTGTATTTTTTACAAATTGAAGTGGGAACCCTGCATGGAGTAAGTCTATTGACGCCATTCTTCCAACAGCGTTTGCTCACTTCATGTCTCTGTGTCACATTTTGGTAATTCTCACAATATTACAAACTTTTTCTTTATTATTATATTTGTTACGGTTATCTGTGATCAGTGGTCTTTGCTGTTACTATTGTAACATCAAAGTGTCTTGGGGCCACGATCTTTGCCAGTATAAGATGGTGAGCTTAATTGGTAAATGTTGTTTGTGTTCTGACTGCTCCACCAATTGGCTGTTCTCCCATCTCTCTCCCTCTCTTTGAGCCTCCCTATTTCCTGAGACACAACAATATTGAAATTAAGCCATTTAATAACCCTACAATAACCTTTAAGTGTTCAAGTGAAAGGAAGAGTTACATGTTTCTTACTTTAAATGAAAAGCTAGAAATGATTAAGCTTAGTGGGGAAGGCATGTTGAAAGCTGAAATAGGCCAAAAGCTAGGCCTCTTGTGCCAAACAATTAGGCAATCTGTGAATGCAAAGAAAAAATTCTTGAAGGAAATTAAAAGTACTACTCCAGTTAACACATGAAGGAAAAGAAAGCAAAACAGCCTTATTGCTGATATGGAGAATGTTTTAGTAGTCTGGATAGAAAATCAAACCAGTCACCACATTCCCTTAAGCCAAAGCCTAATCCAGAGCAAGGTCCTAACTCTCTTCAATTCTACAAAGGCTGAGAGAGGTGAGAAAGCTGCAGAAGAAAAGTTCAAAGCTAGCAGAGGTTGGTTCATGAGGTTTAAGGAAAGAAGCTGTCTCCACAGCATAATAAAAGTGCAAGGGGAAGCAGCAAGTGCTGATATACAAGCTGCGGAAAGTTATCCAGAAGATCTAGCTAATGAAGGTGGCTACACCAAACAATGGATTTTCAGTGTTGGTTAAACATCCTTATATTGGAAGAAGATGCCATCTAGGACTTTCATAACAGAGAGGAGAAGTCAATGCCTGGCTTCAAAGCTTCAAAAGAGAGGCTGACCCTCTCATTAGGGGCTAATGCAGTTGGTGACTTGAAGTTGAAGCCATGCTCATTTACCATTCTGAAAACCCTAGGACCCTTAAGAATTATGCTAAATCTACTCTGCCAGTGCTTTATAAATGGAACGACAAAGCCTGGATGACAGCACATCTGTTTGCAACATGGTTTACTGAATATTTTTAAGCCCGCTGTTGAGAACTACTGCTCAGAAAAAAAGATTTCTTTCAAAATATTACTGCTCATTGACAATGCACCTGATCACCCAAGAGCTCTGATGGAGATGTACAATGTTGTTTTCATGCCTTCTAAGACAACATCCATTCTGTAGTCCATGGATCAAGGAGTAATTTTGGCTTTCCAGTATTATTATTTAAGAAATACATCTAGCTACCATAAATAGTGATTTCTCTGATGGATCTGGGCAAAATAATTTGAATACTTTCTGGAAACAATTCACCATTCTAGATGTCATTAAGAACATTGATGATTCACGGGAAGAGGTCAAAATACCAATACTAACAGGAGTTTGGAAGAAGTTGATTCCAACCCTCATGGATGACTTTGAGGGGTTCAAGACTTCATTGCAGGAAGTAACTGCAGATGTGGTGAAAATAACAAGAGAACTAGAATTAGAAGTGAAACCTGAAGATGTGACTGAATTGCTGCAATCTCATGATCAAACTTTAATGGATGAGGAGCTGCTTCTTATGGATGAGGAAAGGAAATGGTTTCTTGAGATGGAATCTACTCCTGGTGAAGATGCTGTGAAGATTGTTGAAATGACAACAAAGGATTCAGAATATGACATAAACTTAGTTATCAAAGCTTAAAGCAGCATCAGGGTTTGATAGGACTGACTCCAATTTGGAAAGAAGGTCTTCTGCGGGTAAAATGCTATCAAACAGCATCACATGCTACAGATAAACCCTTCGTGAAAGGGAGAGTCAATCAATGTGTCAAACTTCAGTGATGTCTTCTTTTAAGAAATTTCCACAGCCACCCCAACCTTCAGCAACCACCACCCTGATCAGTCAGCAGCCATCAGTATCAAGGCAAGACCCTCCACCAGCAATAAGATTATGACTCACTGAAGGCTCAGATGATGGTTAGCATTTTTTAGCAACAAAGTATTTTTTAATCAAGGTATGTACACTGTTTTTTAGACATAATGCTATTGCGCACTTAGTAGACTACAGTATAGTGTAAACATGACTTTTATATGCGCTGGGAAACCATAAAATTGGTGTGACTTGCTTTATTCCGATATTTGCTTTATTGTGGTGGTTTGAAACTGAACAGACATCTCCAAGGTATGTCTGTACTTCTTTTTTTTAACAGTTGCTATACAGTTTGCAATATACATTTACAACTAATCAAAATCCACTTTCAAATAACACTATACTGCTTCACAGGTAGTGCGAATATCTTATAGTAGTAAACTGTTCCTAATTCCTCCCTTCCAGCCCTTATGTCACTGCTGTCATTCATTTCACCTATACATAAGCACATATATATATGTAACATACATACTCAAATACGTTGTTGCCATTATTATTTTGAACAAACTGTTATCGGTTAGACCAATTAAGAATAAGAAAAATAAAAGTTTTTATTTTACTTTCACTTTTTCCTTCTCTGATGCTCTTCTTTTCGTCATGTAGATTAAGTTTCTGACATATCATTTTTCTTCTCTTGGAAGAATTTCTTTTAACATTTCTTGTAAGGCAGGTTTACTGGCAACAAATTCCTTCAATTTTTGTTTGTCTGAAAAAATCTTTATTTCTCCTTCACTTTTGAAAAATAATTTTGCAAAGTATAAAATTCTAGGTTGGTGGGGTTTTTCTGTCAAAATTTTAAATATTTCAATCCAGTCTTCTTACTGCATGGTTTCTGAGCAGTCAGATGTTGCTCTTATCTTTGCTCCTCTATAGGTAAGGTATTTTTTCCCCTGCAAATTACTAGATTACAATGACCTTTTAATCTAATGAAAGGTGTCCTTATAAGAGAGCCATGTGAAGGTACAGAGACACACAGAAGATGGAGACGCAATTGGAGTGAAGTGTCTACAAGCCAAGGAATGCTAAGGATTGCCAGCAACCATCAGAATCTAGGAGAGGAGGTGTACAATAGATTTTCTTCCAGAGTCTCCAGAAGGAACCAACCCTGTCAACACCTTGATTTTGGACTGTGAGAGAAGAAATTTCTGCTATTTCAAGCCATTCAAATTTGTGGCAATTTGTGTGCAGCCTTAGGAAACTAATAGAATCATTGCATAATTTGTGAATAATTACAAACTTATTTTTTCCTTTTCAACACAATTTTTGTCCTTGCTTTACTTGGCTGACTAGGATCTCAGCACAATTTAGAAATGGACATTATTGGTTTGTTCTTTATCTTAAAAGAAAAAATTTAATAAAATCTTTTTAGTAGGTTTTGTGTAGATACTCTTTGTGAGATTTCATTCCTACTCTGTAAGACATTTTTTTAGTCATGAACTGTTGTTGAATTTTATCAAAATATTTTTGCCACTATTGAGATAACCATATGACTTTTCTCATTTATTCTGAGATTAAATTGATTGATTCTCTAATGTTGTAAACCATTTGCGTTTTGAAGTAAATCTAACTTACTCACTATATATTGCTTTTTAATATAATGCTGGAATCATTTTGCTAGTGTTTTATTTAAAATTTTTGTGTCTATGTTCATAAGAAAGATAGGCTATAATATTTCTTTCTTAAATTAACCTAGTCAGATTTTGGTATCAAGATTATGCTGATCTTGTAAAAATAATTGGGGACTGTACTTTGTTTTTCGATTATCCAGGAACTCTTTCATTTGAATAGTTTATATGGATAATCTTCAGATCCACTAATCTTTTCTTCTGTAATGACTAATCTGCCTTGTTTCTGTTTTTTAAAAAATCTCAGACATTGTTTTTATCTTTAGAAATTACATTTGGTCCCTCTTATATCTTCCATGCGTCTACTTAAATTTTCGGACATGTGGAATACAGTTAAAAAACTATTTCATGTTTTTGTCTGATATATCTTTTTCTGTTCTTTTACTTTCAACCTGCTATATCATTATATTTGAAGTGAGTTTCTTTGTAGTTTTGAGGAGTTATTCCATTTCTTCCAAGTTGTTGAATTTATGAGCATAAAGTTGTCTGTACTATTCCTTTATTATTCTTTTAATATCTGCAGAATCTATAGTGTTATCTGCTGTTTCATTACTAATATTTATGATTTGTGTCTTTTCTCTTTTTATCTTCCCCTGTCTTTCAAGAGGTTTATCAATTTTATTGATTTTTTAAAAAGAATCAACTTTTGTTTTCACTGATTTTCTGTATTGTTCTTTCTCTTTTCAATTGCATTGATTCCTGCTCTTATCTTTATTGTGTCATTACCTTTATCTGATTTCTGTTTATTTTGCTCTGATTTTTCCAGTTTCTTGAAGTAGGAACTTATGTTATTGATTTGAGACCATTCTTCTTTACTAATGTAACCATGTAGTGCTATGCATTTTCTTCTCGGCACTGCTTTAGCTGCATCTCATTTTTTTTTGCATGTTGCATTTTTGTTTTCATTCAGTTATGTATATTTATTTTATTCCTTTTATATTTTCTTTTGATCAGCTGATGGTTGTTTAATTTCTAAATGTTTGAGGATTTTCCTTTCTATTTCTGTTATTGATACTTGTTGATTCCAATATGGTCAGAGAACATACTTTATGTATTTCAATTCTTTTAAATGTGTTGAGGTTTGTTTAATGATCCAAGATATGGTCTATTTTGGTGAATGTTCCATGGGCACTTGAAACAAGTGTGTATTCTTCTGTAATTGGGTGGAATGTTTTATAAATGTCATTTAGATCCTGTTTCTTTATGGTGTTGTTCAGTTCTTCTGTGTATTTGCTAGCTTTTTCCTAGTAGTTGTATAAATGCTGAGCATTGAGTGTTGAAGTCACCAACTACAGTTGTATATTTGTGTGTTTCTCCTTTAAGCTCCATTAATTTTTTCTCCATGTATTTTGAAGTTCTGTTGTTTGGCACATATACGTTTAGAACTGCTATGTCTTCTTGGTTGTTTGCTCCTTTTATCATCAGCTAATGTCCCTCTTCTTCTCTAGTAATTTTCTTTGATCTGAATTTTATTTTATCTGATATTAATACAGCCATTCCTACTTTCTTTTTTTTTTAAAGATTTTATTTTTCCTTTTTCTCCCCAAAGCCCCCTGATACATAGTTGTGTATTTTTAGTTGTGCGTCCCTCCAGTTGTGGCATGTGGGATGCCACCTCAGCATGGCCTAATGAGAGGTGACGTATCTGTGCCCAGGATTTGAACCATGGAAACCCTCGGCTGCCTAAGCAGAGCGCACGAACTTAACCACTCGACCACGGGGCTGGTCCCGTTCCTACTTTCTTTTGATTGTTGGCATGATATATCTTTTTCCATATTTTTTACTTTCAATCTGCCTCTATCATTTTATATGAAGTGAGTTTCTTGTCAACAGCATATTGCTTTTATCCACTCTGCCAATCTCTATCTTTTAAATAGCGTATTTAGACTATTTACATTTTTTAAAGATTTTTTTCCTCTTTCTCCCCAAAGCCCCCAGTACATAGTTGTATATTTTTAGTTGTGGGCCCTTCTAGTTGCGGCTTGTGGGACGCTGCCTCAGCATGGCTTGATGAGCAGTGCCATGTCCGCACCCAGGATCTGAACCAGCAAAACCCTGGGCCGCCAAAGCAGAGCGTGCAAACTTAACCACTTGGCTACGGGGCTAGCCCCTAGATTATTTATATTTAAAGTACTTATCAATATGTGACATCTTAAGTCTGTCATTTTGATGTTTGTTTTCTGTTTGTTTCCTCTGTTTCTTGTTTTTCTGCTTCTCTTTTCTTGCCTCTGGGTTACTTGAACATTTTGTAGGATTCTGCCTTGTTTTATTTTATTTTATTTATTTTTTATTGAGTTCATAATAGTTTACATCAATGTGACATTTCAGTTGTATATTATTTCTTGTCTGTGACCACACAAGTGCTCCCCTTCACCCCCTGTGCCCACTCCCCACCCTCCTTCCCCTGGTAACCACTCAACTGTTTTCTTTGTCCACGTATTTGTTTATATTCCACATATGAGTGAAATCATCTGGTGTTTGTCTTTCTCAGGCTGGCTTATTTCACTTAGCATAGTTCCCTCTAGGTCCTTCCATGTTATTGCAAATGGGATGAATTTGTCTTTTTTATGGCAGAGTAGTATTTCATTGTGTGTGTATATATATATATACACACACACCGCATCTTCTTTATCCAACCATCAGTCGATGGGCACTTGGATTGTTTCCATGTCTTGGCTATTGTGAATAGTGCTGCAATGAACATGGGGGTGCATATGTTACTTTGGATTGTTGATTTCAAATTGTGTGGGTAGATACCCAAAAGTGGCATAGCTGGGTCATCTGGTAGTTCTATTTTTAGATTTTTGAGGAATCTCCATACTTTTTTCCATAGTGGCTGCACCAGTTTTCATTCCCACCAGCAGTATATGAGAGTTCCCTTCTCTCCACATCCTCTCCAACATTTGTTACTTTTAGTCTTATTGATTATAGCCATTTTAACAGGTGTAAGGTGGTATCTTAGTGTAGTTTTGACTTGCCTTTCCCTGATGGTTAGTGATGTTGAACATCTTTTCATGTGTTAATTGGCCATCTGTATTTTTTTTTGTAAAAATATCTGCTCATATCCTCTGCCCATTTTTGGATCAGGTTGTTTGTTTTTTTATTGTTCAGTTGTGTGAATTCCTTATATATTATGGAGATTAACCCCTTGTCAGATATATGATTTGCAAATATTTTCTCCCAATTGGTGGGTTGTCTCTTTGTTTTGATTCTAGTTTCTTTTGCCTTGCAGAAGCTCTTTAGTCCGATGAATTCCCACTTGTTTTTCTTCTGTTTCCCTTGTCTGAGAAGACATAGTATTTGAAAAGATCCTGTTTAGTTTGATGTCAAAGAGTGTGCTACCAATATTATCTTCCAGGAGTTTTATAGTTTCAGAACGTATCTTCAATCTTTGGTTCATTTTGAGTTTATTTTTGTGTATGGTGTGAGATAGTGGTCTACCTTCATTCTTTTGCATGTGGTTGTCCAGTTTTTCCAACACCATTTATTGAAGAGACTATCTTTCCTCCACTGTATATTCATGGCATCTTTGTTGAAGATTAGCTGTCCGTAGATGTGTTGTTTTATTTCTGGGCTTTCAGTTCTGTTCCATTGATCTGTGTGCCTGTTTTTGTACAAGTGCCATGCCATTTTGATCACTATGGCTTTGTAGTACATTTTGAAGTCAGGGATTGTGAAACCTCCAGCTTTGTTCTTTTTTCTCAGGATTGTCTTAGCAATTCAGGGTCTTTGGCTGCCCCATATGAATTTTAGGATTCTTTGCTCTATTTCTGTGAAGAATGTCATTGGGATTCTGATTGGGATTGCCTTGATTGTGTAGATTGCTTTGGGTAGTAGGGACATTTTAGCTATGTTTATTCTCCCAATCCATCAGCAAGGAATCTATTTCCATTTCTTTATGTCATTACCAATTTATTTCAGTAATGTCTTATAGTTTTCATTGTATAAGTCCTTCACTTCCTTGGTTAAATTTATTCATAGGTACTTTATTCTTCTAGCTGCGATTGCAAATGGAATTGTATTCTTGAGTTCTCTTTCTGTAAGTCTGTTATTGGAGTATAGAAAAGCAAATGATTTTTTAAGTTGATTCTGTACCTTGAAACTTGACTGTAGTTGTTAGTTATTTCTATTAGTTTTCCAATGGATTTTTTTGGGGTTTTCTATATATAAGATCATGTTGTCAGCAAGAATTTCACTTCTTCCCTCCCTATTTGGATTCCTTTTATTCCTTTCTCTTGCCTAATTGCTCTGGCCAAAACCTCCAGTACTATGTTGAATAAGAGTGGTGATAGTGGGCTTCCTTGTCTTGTTCCTGTTCTCAGGGGGATGGTGCTCAGTTTTTGTCCATTGAGTATGATGTTGGCTGTGGGTTTGTCACATATGGCCTTTATTATCTTGAGGTAATTTCCTTCTGTCCCCATTTTGTTAAGAATTTTTTTTATCATAAATCGCTGTTGGATCTTGTCAAATGCTTTCTCTGCATCTATTAAGATGATTGTGTGGTTTTTATTCCTCAATTTGTTGATGTGGTGTATCATGTTGATTGATTTGTGGATGTTGAACCATCCCTATGTCCCTGGTATGAATCCCACTTGATTATGATGTATGATCCTTTTGATGTATTGCCGAATTCTGGTTGCCAAAATTTTGTTGAGGATTTTTGCATGTATGTTCATCAGCAATATTGGCCTGTAGTTCTTTTTTGTGCTGCCTTTGTCAGGCTTTGGTATCAGAGAGATTTGGCCTTGTAGAATGTGTTAGGAAGTGTTCCATCTTCCCTAATTTTTTTGAATAGCTTGAGAATGATAGGTATTAAATCCTCTCTGAAAGTTTGATAGAATTCCCCAGGAAAGCTATCTGGTCCTGGGGTTTTATTCTTTGGGATGCTTTTAATTACTGTTTCAATCTCTTTCCTTGTGATTGGTCTATTCAGATTGTCTGTTTTTTCTTGACTCAGCTGTGGGGGGTTGTAAGACTCTAAGAATTTATCCATTTCCTCTGGGGTATCCATTTTGTTGGCATATAGTTTTTCATAGTATTCTCTTATAATCCATTGTATTTCTGTGGAGTCTGTTGTTATTTCTCCACTTTAATTTCTTTTTGTTTATCTGAGCTTTCTTTCTTTCTTTCTTTTTTTTTTTGTAAGTCTGGCTAGGAGTTTGTCAATTTTATTTATCTTCTCAAAGAACCAGCTCTTTGTTTCATTGATCCTTTCTACTGCCTTTTTTGTTTCAATAGCATTTATTTCTGCTCTTTTACTATTTCTCTCCTTCTGCTGACTTTGGGCTTTGTTTGTTCTTCTTTTTATAGTTCAGTTAGGTGTGATTTGAGATTGTTTATTTGGGATTTTTCTTGTTTGTTAAGGTGACCCTGTATTGCAATGAATTTCCCTCTTAATATGGCTTTTACTGCATCCCATATGACTTGGTATGGTATGTTATCATTTTCATTTGTCTCTAGATATTTTTTTATTTCTCCTTTAATTTCTTCAAGGATCCATTGCTTGTTCAATAGCATGTTGTTTAATTGCCACGTTTGTGTCCCTTTCTCAGTTTTTTCCTTGTAATTAATTTCTAGCTTTATAGCATTATGAAAAGATGCTTGTTATTATTTCAATTTTTTGAAATTTATTGAGGCTTTCCTTGTTTCCCAACATATGATCTATCCTTGAGAACGTTCTGTGTGAACTTGAGAAGAATGTGTATTCTGCTGTTTTTGGATGGAGTGTTCTTTATATGTCTATTAAGTCCAACTGGTTTAGCTTTTCATTTAATTCCACTGTTTCCTTGTTGATTTGCTGTCTGGATGATCTATCCATTGATGTGAGTGGGGTGTTGAGGTCCCCAACTATTATTGTGTTATTTTTAATATCTTTTTTTAGAGTTGTTAATAGTTACTTTATGTACTTCAGTGCTCCTGTGTTGGGTGCATAGATATTTATAAGTGTTATTTCTTCTTGATGGACTGTCCCTTTCATCATTATATACAGCCCCTCTTTGTCTCTCTTTACCTGTCTTATCCTGAAGTCTACTTTGTCTGATATAAGTATTGTGACACCTGCTTTCTTTTGTTTGCCATTAGCTTGGAGTATTGTCTTCCACCCCTTCACTCTGAGCCTGTGTTTGTCATTGGAACTGAGATGTGCTTCCTGGAGGCAGCAAATTGTTGGGTCTTGTTCTTTAATCCATCTCACCACTCTGTGTCTTTCTATTGGAGAATTCAATCCATTTACAATCAAGGTGATTATTGATTATGAGGGCTTAATGCTGTCATTATATCACTTGTTTTCCAGTTGTCCTGCCTTTCCTTTGTTTCTCGTCCTGTGTATTTTGGTCTACCCATTGAATTATGTAGTTTTTTATTATGTGTTTCTTTGTTTTTTCCTTATTATTTTTTGCATCTTTGTTCTGCTGTTTTGTTTTGTGGTTACCCTGAGGTTTGTATTCAGAATCTTGTGTATAACATATTCTATTTTCTGATGGCCTCTTATTTCCTTAGTCTAAACTGATTCTGTCTCTTTCCTCCTCCCCTCCTAAGTTCTTGATCTCATATCTTGTTCCAACTTTTTTTGTGAGTTTGTGGTTAAAGTGACAAAATTGTCTTTGTTTTTGGTGTTTTCCTTCCCTTTAACCTAATGCTATAGTTGAATATTTGCTATCCTATTCTGATTCTGTCTACCTATTTATCTCCTTACTCTGTGTTTTGTGACCCCTTTCTCCCTTTTTTTCTTTCTTCAGGTACGAGGGCCTTCTTGAGGATTTCTTTTGTGTGGGGGGGGGCAGTGGGGGGACTCTCATGGCTACAAAGTCCCTTCGCATTTGTTTGGGAGAGATTTAATTTCTCCCTCATATCTGAAGGATATTTTTGCTGGATAGAGAATTCTTGGCTGAAGATTCTTGTCTTTTAAAGTTTTAAATATATCATTCCATTCTCTCCTATCTTGTGAGGTTTCTGCAGAGAAATCCACTGAAAGCCTGATAGGGTTCCTTTGTAGGTTATTTTCTTCTGCTTTGTTGCCCTAAGTATTCTTTCTTTGTCATTCATTTTTGCCAGTTTTACTACTATATGCCTTGCAGTAGGTCTATTTACATTGACAAATCTAGGAGATCTGGAATCTTATTCCACACATATTTCCCTATCATTCCCTAGGTTTGGGAAGTGATCTGCTATTATTTCTTTGAACATGTTTTCTGCTTCATTCTCCTTCTCTTCACCATCTTGAATGCCTACAATTCTTATGTTGCAGTTCCTCATTGAGTTGGATATTTCTCTGAGACTTTCTTCATTTCTTTTTAGTCTTAGTTCTCTCTCCTCCTCTGTCTGGAGCATTTCAACATGTCTGTCTTCAATTATGCTGATACGCTCCTCTACGATGTCCACACAAGCATTCAGGGAATCTGTATTTTGTTTTATCTGTTCCATTGTGTCTTTCATCTCTAATATTTCTGATTGATTCTTCTTTATAGTTTCAATCTCTTTTGTGAAGTAGCTCGTGAACTTGTTCAATTGTTTCTCTACATTCTCTTTTACCTCACTGAGTTTTTGATGATAGCTATTTTGAATTCATTGTCGTTTAGCTTACATATTTCTGTGTCATCAGGACTGAGTTCTGGGTGCTTGTTGTTCTCTCTCTGGTCTGCAGATTTGACGTAGTGCCTGAGTTGGAAGGTCAGGTCTTTCTCATTCTGATATTATTTGGTTGCAGTTACAGGCTGTCACCACTGGGTGGGGGTCAAGAGCCACGTATTCTGAGCCCTCCTCCTTCAGCCAAGATCCCAGGCACTGGAGCAGGCCTGGGGTGGGTCAGAGGAGGGGCATTTTCTCCTACCTGCACTCTGGGATTTCTTGATCAGCTCTGGCTATCTGGTCTCCTGGCATCTTGGCTTGATGAAGTCACCTCACACAAAAGCTTTCACCCAATTAGAGGGCTTCCCTCGAGGCTGTAAGGGCCCTGGGGAGTCCTGGGTGATCCCTCAAGTGAGTGACCCTTCCCCGACTCCTTCCCTCACGGAACATCCTGCAGCAGCCATTGCAGTCTTTAGGGGAGGGAGTGAATTTCTCTCCTACCCCATTCCAGCTCCTCTGAGGCGGGCTCCAGCCTCTTTGCCCTCCGTTGTGGGGCTGCGTGTCTCTGTGAGGTTTTTGTGTTCTTAGGATGTCTTCTGTTGGAGTGTGGATGTCCCTTTTTGTTGTATGTTGGAGGGGAGAGAGTCCTGGGGAAGTTCACTCTGCCATGATGCTGATGTCACTCTCTGTCTTGTTTTATCTATATTGTGTTTGAGTATATCACTTTGGTAGTATTTTTAGTGGTTGCTCTAGGTATTGTAATATATATACACAACTTATCACAACCTACTAGTATTGATGTTTTACTACTGACAGTGAATTATTGAAAGCTTAGTTCCATTTCAGTCCTTTACTCTCCCCACTTATTAAATTGTCTATTTCCCTATAATATTTCCTTCATATACTGAGTGCCACAGCAGATGGTATAATTTTTGCTGCAACCATCAAATATATCTAAGAAACTTATGGAGAAAAGTGCAGTTTATTGTATTCACCCCACATTTTACCTTCTTATGTTAACATTTCCTTTCTATTTAAAGAACTCCTTTAGCTGTTCTTTAAGGGGAGGTCTTCTGGCAAAAAATTTTATGGGTTTTTCCTTCATCTGAGAATGTCACTATTTTCCCTTCATTCCTAAAAGACAGTTTCTCTGGATACAGGATTTGCAGTTGACAGGTTTTTTTTCTTTCAGCACCTGAAAAACATTGTGTTGTGCCACTTCCTTCTAGCCTCCCTGGTTTCAGACAAGAAATTTGTTGTCATTCAAATCAGTGATCCCCTATAAGTAATGTGTCACTTCCCTCTGACAGCTTTTAAGCTTTTTCTTTGTCTTTATTTTCAGAATTTTAATTATAATGTACCTTTGTGTGAACTTCTTTGGGTTTACCTTAGTTGGGGCAGCTCAGCTTCTTAACCTGTATGGTTGGATCTTTAACCAAATTTAGGAAGTTTCAAGCAACTATTTCTTTGAACACTTTTTTCAGCCCCATGTTGTTTCTTCTCTCTTTCTATGATGCTGATGATAGGAATGTTAGATATTTTGTACACTTCCATAGACTCCTCAGGCACTGCTTATTTTTTTCAGTCTGTTTGCTCTCTGTTGTAAATTATATTGAAGTCTTATGTTCACTAATTATATCTTCTGTCACCTCCACTACAAAGCTGTAGTAAGTAAAACAAGATGGTATAGGGATAATATAGACACATAGACCAATGGGACAGAACGGAGAGGCCAGAATTAAACTCCTGTATATATGGTCAACTAATATTTGGTAAGGGAGCTAAGAATACTCAATGGGGAAAGGATAGTTTTTTCAACAAATGGTGATGGGGAAACTGGATAATCACATGCAGAAAAATGAAATTGGACCCCTATCCTACATTACTCACAAAAACTAACTCAAAATAGAATAAAAACTTAAACATGAGACCTGAAACCATAAAACTCTTAGAAGAAAACAGAGGAGGTAAGCTCCACGACATCAGTCTTGCAACGATTTTTTTCATTTGACACCAAAAGCAAAGGCAACAAAAGCAAAAATAAATAAGTGGAACTACATTAAATTAAAAATCTTCTGCACAGCAAAGGAAACCATCAACAAAACGAAAAGGCAACCTACAGAATGGAAGGAAATATTTCCAAATCATATATCTGATAAGGGGTTAATATCCCAAATATATAAAGGACTGATACAACTCAATAGGAAAAAACCCAGGGCTGGCTCCGTGGCTGAGTGGTTAAGTTCGCGTGCTCCGCTGCAGCGGCCCAGGGTTTGGATCCTGGGCGCGGACATGGCACCGCTGTCAGGCCACGGTGAGGCAGCATCCCACATCCCACAACTAGAAGGACCTGCAACTAAGATATACAGCTATGTCCGGGGGAGGGGTGGGGGCTGTGGCGAGGGGGTTGAGGAGATAAAGCAGAAAAAAAAAAAGAGAAGATTGCAACAGCTCTTAGCTCAGGTGCCAATCTTAAAAAAAAAAAAAAGAAAACGAAAAAAAAAGAAAAAACCCAAACAATCCAATTAAAAATTGGGCAGAGGATCTAAATAAACATTTTTCCAAAGAAGACATACAGACAGCCAACAGGTATGTGAAAAGATGCTCAACAACACTACTCATCAAGGGAATGAAAACCAAAACCATGAGATATCACCTTACATCTATTTGAATGGCTATCATGACAAGAGGTAAGTGTTAGTGAGGATGTAGAGAAAAAGGAACCCTTTTGCACTGTTGGTAGAAACGTAAGTTGGTGTAGTTACTATGGAGAACAGTATGCAGAGTCCTCAAAAAATTAAAAATAGAACTACCATATGATCTATAAGTCCCACTTCTGGGTATACATCTAAAGGAACTGAAAGCAGGATACAGGAAAAATCTATCCACTCTCACATTTATTGTTGCACTATTCACAATAGCCAAGATATGGAAACAACCTAAGTGTCCATTAACAGATGAATGAATAAAGAAGTTCTGGTATATATACAATGGAATATTATTCAGTCATGATAAAAAAAAAGGATATCCTGCCATTTGTGACAACGTGGATGGACCCTGAGGTCATTATGCTAAGTGAGATAAGTCAGACAGAGGAAGGCAAATACCGTATGATCATAATCACTTATATCTGGAATATAAAAAAGCCAAATTTGTAAAAACAGAGGGTAGAATGGTGGTTGCCAGAGACTTGGGGGGTGGACAAATTGTGGACACACTGTTTAAGGGTACCAACTGGGACTAGTAGATAAATAAGTCCTGGAGAACTAATGCACAGCATAGCGATCATAGTCAACAATACAGTCCTATAAACCTCAGAGTTGCTAAGAGACTAGATCTTAATTGTTCCCACCACAGAAAAGGAATGACAGTTATGTGACGTGACAAAGGTGTTAGTTAGCACTAAGGTGGTAATCATATGGCAATATATCGACGTATCGAATCAACACATTGTATTCTGAAACTTACACCCAAAACTTAAACTTACAAAAAAAATTTTAAAAAGACCTCAAGACAATCAACAAAATGTTTATCCTTTACTTCCAGCAGTACCTAATCCAAATGTCTTCCCATCACTTCTGCCTGAAGCCTTTTGCTTCACTGTCGTGGATCTTTGCTCTGCCTTTTTTGGTGCGCCTCTAGACCAGAACAGTCAACATCTTCTTGCCTTGACCTGGAGAAGTCAACAACATACCTGCACACTTATGTCCCAGGGGCTCACTGAAGCCTCTTTTGCTTTGTTCAGAGAACAAGGAAGCCTGTAAAAAGGATTCCATTCACTTCCTCTCAGAATTAACAGAAAAGGGACATAAACTTGCAAAAGATATTTTACAGTTTTGCCAAAACACAGTCAATGGGTAGGGCATGATCTATTTAAAGAGGGAAAATCATTCTCTTTTGATACTAAAGACTATCTAAATGTATCCTAGACCACTCACAAAATGACAATTGAGAGGATTTCTAGGTTTAACTGGATGGTGCAGGCAAAAGATGCCAGATTTTTCCGAATTTGTGACATGTGTAGGAACCCAAATATGAGCAGGTCTTCTGTAACCTGAAAAAGACTCTTCAACAGCCTCCTTCCCTAACTACAAAAAGCTCTTTTGTCTACATATACATGAGTTATCTGAACAAGCCCACGGGGTTTTAACTCAATTTCAAAACTGTCAAAAAACTCATGTCTTCCCACAGCCTCACTCTTTACCTGGTCACAAAGGCTTAGCTGCCTTATCTTAGAGTGACAGCTATCACTGAAGAACTCAATGCTCCTGCTGAACTAATTCTAGCCTCCCTGCTTGATCTCACGGTTCCTCTTGTAGGACAGACATCACTGTTGAATGAGGACACACAACACTCTCCAGCCAGCCGAGCAACCTCTTCTGAGATTCTGTTACTCTCTCCCTCTCACATTACTGTTTACCACTGCATAACCCCAAATCCTGCCACCCTCTTGCCCCTATCAGAAGAAGGGGAATCTCGTGATTGTCTTACCCTAGGTAGGGAGGTTTCTGTATCTCACTCCCATTGGGAACCTTGACCTAGTATGACTTGTTGAGGGACTACACCTCAACCAAAAATGGAGGTTGTCGAGCAAGAAAAGCTCTCAGTAATTTCAGCTCCCCTTTAGAAAACAGTCGTCGATCTGAGGTAAAGTCAGCACAGATAGCAAAGCTTACTGCACTTATTGGCACATACCAACCTTCCAAAGACTAGAGAGAAAACATGTATACAGATAGCAAGTTTGCCTTTAAAGTAGTGCTTGATTTTGGAATGCTGTGGAAACGAAGGGTATTTCTTACCTCTGTTGGCATTCCCGTAAAAAATGCACCACAAGTTAGAGAATTGTTAAAGGCGTTCCTACTTTCTAGAGAGGTGGCTATTACAAAGGTTGGGACCTCTCCAAAAAAGAGGTAATACGGAAACTAAAGGAAATGCTCTAGCAGATCATTATGCCAAACGAGCAGCCTTCACTGAAGTTGTAATCATAATCAAACCCTCAAAGGAGAAATCACTGGAGAGGCTCAAATAGGCCATTATAAAATATTAATGTTTAGCCTCTTATTCTGAAAAGAAACAATGTGTGGAAGTCTGCTTGCACCCTTCACTCAGACAATCGCAGGTGCTCCCAAGATGGCTGGTTGGTGGAACCAGATGATTTCCAATGAATATTAGCTAAATTTCTCTAGGAAATTTTTCATCGTGGTACAGAAAAACTGGTTACTATCTTAAATTAACATTGGTGGGAAAACTTAAAAAAGACAGCTGATGGTTATTTTGGGTCATGTGTCACATGTCAACAACATAATCCTGGAAAAATTGTAAAGGTAAGACACACCCAGCAACTGAAGCCTCAAGGGCCCTTTGAATACCTTCAGATGGATTTTTATCCAGCTTCCATCATCTACGGGATTTTTTTTTTTTCTGCTTTATCTCCCCAAACCCCACCATACATAGTTTTATATCTTAGTTGCAGGTCCGTTCTAGTTGTGGCATGTGGGATGCCACCTCAACGTGGCCTGACAAGCAGTGCCATGTCCCCACCCAGGATCCGAACCCTGGGCCGCCGCAGCGGAGCAAGCGAACTTAACCACTCAGCCACGGAGCCGGCCCCATCATCTACGGCATTTAAATGTTTCGGTTATCGTATGTCCACTTTCAGGGTGGGTTAAAGGATTTCTTTGCCAAAAAACTATAGCCACTATAGTTGCTCCTCAAACCTGAAGACTGAGAAAGACAAACAAAATTTATTTAACCTCAGGGAAAAGAGCGAGATGAGCATGACTATAGACTAAAATGGGAGAATTTAATAAATAAAATGAAAAATGCTTAATTTAACATCCCAACAAGAACCTGGAATTTAGGGTTTGCTCTGTCAGAAGACTTGAATACTCCTTGGCAAATCATTGATTCTCTTGTCTAAATCCCTTAGATTGATGCATGACACCACAGACCCATGGGAGACTGGAGTAGTAAGAAACATTTATCAAGGCACCATGCTTCTGATTCAGAAGTTAAGCAGAACAACCAAAAGTTTCCCGAATGGACACTGGAACAAAAGCTGAGAGGTATGTTTGCTCCTGTTGCCTAGACGGCTTGAACCAAGCGAGAAGGCCCTGGCCACTCTGCAGGGCCCTCCTGTTGCTCCTGCTCTGACTGAGCCCAGGGAACCATTCATTTGGGGGGGGGGGGGGAATGTCCCTCTTGTAGGAACCCCTTTTGCTCCCCTGGGTCCTAGTGAGTCTGGGCCACTCTAGGTCCAGAGCCCACATCATCGGGGTGAGGGGCTGGGGAGATGGGGCGATAGGTGCAATTGAAGGAGTGTGTTTTGTGGCTGCTTTTAAGGCCAGAGTGAGTTACACGGGCGGTCACCATAGCTGCTTGTTTTCCTTACTTATGTGTTGACTTATTCTCTCCTTCGTTTGTCTTTCTGACTATCTCTCTCTATCCATCCATCTGTTTTAATAGGTTTTATTATTATTCAAGTATGATGAGGCCAGCAGATCAGGAAATGACTGCCGTTGAAAAGAGAGTTTATTCTACTCACAATTCCCAATAGAAGGAGTACACATCACGCCACAAGGGGCCACACAGGAATTACCAGAGTCAGTCATGAGGCAGAGGGAGGTGGGGAACTGCAGGCAAGTGCCTTTATTGTGGTTTCCACAGAAGGAACAGGTGAGGCACGTAAGCAGGTTTAGGATTGGCTGTTTGAATGATGTCAGTAGGCTCCGGGCCTTAGGGGCTGAGCCTGGTTGTCTGGCAGCCAGCCCCTGGGCAATTAGAGCAGATGTCTAGGGTGTGAGATCCCAAAAGGGAACTGACTAGCCTCTAGCCAGGGCCTCAAAACTGAGTCAAGACAGCATTTTAAAAACTACGTTACACCCTCCATCTTTCTATTCGTATAGTAGATTAGTCAGATCAGGTGGTGAGCAGATGGCACAAAACCCTAAGTCCAGAAGAAGTGTCCTGTACTCGAGCCCTGCCCTCATTTCCTGTCCATTCCACCCGTACTGGGATAGAAGTTCATCTGCCCCTGGAGAGAGGGGCAGAGATGGATGGGGTCGGGAGTCTTATCGAACAGGACCATATTTCTCCTCAGCTGATGAGCAAAGGCCAGTTTCACAGGTTGGACCTCTGCCCTGGACTGAGCTGGGCAGCAGAGGAGAGGAGAAAGCATGGCTGCTGCCAGGGCCGTCTCTTTGGGAAGGAGCCCCATATTGCAAGCCCCATATCCCAACCACGAGGGCAGAAGGCCCCAGAAGTCCCAGCCCTATCCCCTAGAATGATCCTGCTGTCATGGTGATGAGGATTATTTTAGGCTGGTTACTTTTAAAAACTGCAGATGAGAAGGAGGCTCTGAGGAGTGGAATTTGCTTGCCCTTTGACGAGAGACATTTGCATTTGTGAAGGAGATCTCCATCTGTGGGGGGTGTCTCCCTCTCTGCACCAGGAGGAAGCAGGGATGACCTTATCTCTAGAAACTTAATGGGGATGGCAAGGACTTAAATCCTGTTTATTGTGCTTGTCTGGTAACCTCATGCAGCTGACTCCCCCCACCACCAACATCATCCTTTGTCTTTAGCTGAAGATAATATTTAAGGTGGTGGCTTCTGCCATTTACTTAATCTGGTTTGATTCTTGTCTAAAAGTTATAGGACCACCCAATAACCAGACCCTGCCAGCACTGATACCATTTTAACAACTCTTTTTACATATTCTTTCCTTTATCTTGTAAAGAGATAACTCACATACCTATGCCTTCAATTTAGCCCTACCCTCAACCCATGCCAGCAGCAGCAGCTCCTCCTGCCCGTGGGTCCTGTCCCCATGCAGCAGCTCTGACTGCCCATGGGTCCTGTCCCCATGCTATTCCACACTATTCTCTAAATAAAAGAGCACTACTGCCAGACCTTGAGAGTCCAAGAAATCTTTCTTTTGACTCTTTGGCTCACCAAGCCCACATCAATGGGGGTGTGAGAATTTCTCTTCTTAGGTACTTGCAAATGCTTTGTGAATGATCACACCATTGGTGATTAGTAATTCAAAGAGACTCCATTGAATTTCTCCATTTTCCAATATTTAGTTGGTATTATTATTAGTGCATGTTGTGAAGAATATCTAAGCAAAATGGAACACCTTCTGAAAAGCCCTTTACCATTGGCCCCTTGGTGGAGGAGAGGTTCTTACCCAAATTGAGCTGAGTGATGGTCAAGGTCTCATGAAAAGTCTAGTTTGAACTCAGCTCTTCACTCAAGGCCAGTTTTCTTTCTTCCATGGGCTTGGGGAGGCTGCCCAGGTGGGTGCCTGCTTGAAACCAGCCCCGTCCTCGCACCTGCAGGGCTTCACCTGCTCATTTGTCACATGGCTTCCATGCCTGCCCCTGCCCTGCCTCTTCTCTCCTCTTCCCCAGGGTGTGCTGGAGGTGGGCCTGCAGGCTGCCGCATCACACATCCCCGAGAACACCGCCTCTAGATGTTCATGGGTTGGCCTGGACTATCCATACACCTCACACCAGCCGGCATTGTTCCTCCCAGCAGCCCGGGCAAAACCATGCAAAACAGGGTCCTGCAACTCAGACAAATGTCCTCCGAACACTAATTGTCCTGGACCTGGTGGAGAAGTGGGGGAGTTGAGGGTGGGGCGGGTCTGCCTCTGTGAGGGTCAGAAGCCCCTTCATCTCACATCCTGTAGATGAAATCTCTGAGGTAAACAGAAAGGACTGTGGTCCTTTTCAACCTCCAGTTTCCTCATCTGAAAGTAGAGAGAATTGCTCCGTCTTTACAGATGTAGATCAGAGGTGACATAAGCTGAATGGCCTTCCTGGCACCTGGGTGGTTTTCAAGAAACAAGAGCCATTATTAATCCTTTATAAGTATTGACTCACTGTATTATCCCATCAAATCCTCAAAATAATCCTATACTGTAGGGACTATTCTTATGCCCAGTTCACCTGTAAGGAATCTGAGAAAAGTTGAAGTCGCTTGCTTGGCCCACAGCTAACACTCAGGGAACTCTGGGAATACACGAGGTACGTAGACTTGGCGAAGTTCACACATGTTGTTGTTCATTCACTGCCTTTCCCAGACCCAGACCCAGCCCCCTCACAAGCTGTGTCCCCACCCCTCAGCCTCTTTGCTCTGCCACAAATGCTCAAGCTGATTACACCTCAGTGTTACCTCAGGGCAACCTCATCATTAGCATTATCGCAGTGTCATCCAGTGTTACCTCAGTGGCGGCCAAGTCTGACCCTGTGGTCACCTCAGTGGAACTCTGCATTACCTCATCTTTGCCCCGGCTCTACTACCAAAATATAACGTGTGTACTTTTACACATTATCTCAGACTGAAGTGTTTGCGCTTTCATCAGGGCAGTCTTAAATTAAAGAAATAATGTTAAAAGAGAATCTCAGAGGATTTCCAGGGTGCATGGAGGCTGTGGGGGGTGGAGCAGGGCAGCCTGCTCTGAGGCCTCTGCAGTCCTGCAGGCCTGTGGCCTGAGCAGCTAACAATAGCAGCAGACAGAAGCGGGCCGTTGGCCAGGACAAAGGTTTTAGACACTCTCTCTTTAAGCTTCATGAAGATCCTGTGAGCATTGTAATACCTTTTTGGCAGCCAGGGAAGCTAAGCCTTAAAGGGATTAGTACCTTGTGCAACAACCCGCAACACTGAAGTGGCTCATACACCCAGGATTTGGACACAGCTCAGACTGGCTTCAGAGTCTGCTGTCTAGCTCTATTCTCCAGGTGGATTGTCCCAGGTGTTAAATCCTAGATGGATGCTCAGCAGGCAGCAAGACCCTCAGGCTGGTCATCCACAGGAGGGGGTGAGACAGACTCATGAAATCACTAAGGTATACACATTCTGATTCAGGAATCCCACTGCGATTGTGAGCGACACTGCTGGAGTCCCAAAGAATGAATTTCTTTTTTTCTCTCTTTCTTTCTTTCACCTTCAAGATACCCAAAAGTCAGGGCTGGTCCTGTGGTATCTCCACCTTGATGATATTCTCGTTTTCCGTGCTTTGCGGGAGGGATGGCAGCGTATAACACAGCTGTAAAAAAACGTCAAGAGCCTGGATGTGGACAGAGTCGCTGCACACCAAGACAATTCCAGTGATTTATTAGCCAGAGCTTTATAGTTTATGGAAAATTGTTTCTGACATCAAGGGACATGATCAGAAAACGCACATCTTTCTTTTTATTCTGAAATACAGCAATCCCAGTTGTAATCAAATTGTAGTTCTGCTTACTCACAGTGAAGCTATGAGATTCTATCCTAAAGTCAATGATTGAATTGCTTAGTTATCAATAAGAGTACTGAAACAGAAAAAAATAAAGTTTTTAAACATCTTTTTTCTCTGCTGCTTTCATCTTCTTCCACCAGTCGGTTCTCAGAACATCTAAGGTGATTAGAGAACTGAGGCCCAGTTATGTGCCCTCAGTAATGTTTTTCTGGATCCTGAGATTGCTCTAGAGCTGTACCATCACAGAAAGACCCAGCCTGACCCTTGCTGTTCCTGCCTTGTGTCCTGGAACATCCAGGTGGCTTGTCAGAGTGGCAAAAACAAAGAAACTACTGACTGCTCTGGATCCCCCTACGTGGTGAGAGATCATTCTCTCTGTGTTTCTCTCATTACTACATGATTCAGACTTCTAAGCAAAAGGCATATCTAAATAGCAACAGCCTGGAGATAGTGTATCCCTCCCAAGAAATTTAGAGACGTGCCTCTCTGGAGAAATCTCAGAGTAGTGAAGATAAAGCCCTCCCTTTCCCTCCTGGGAGACATTTGCTTACATTTAAGGGTAAGAGAACTCTCTCTCCCTCTCTCTCCCATAGATGAGCAGATGTGCCAACAGCTCTACATAAGCTCGGTGTTTCCCAATGTGGATATTCTTCTCGTGTGGAGTACCCTATTGTGCAGCTAACATCTGGCTCATTGCATCACCCTGTAGGGATTGGGTCATGGGACCCACAATGCTGTTCTCTGGGTGCTGCTTTTTGCTGTGAGGAAACCAGGAAGGCAGACATAACACTCAGGCCTCTTCTCCATCCACTCCTTCTAGACCTCAAGTTTTGCAGGAGCAAAGAGTGAATTTTCTGCTATTTAAGACTGATGGACTCATGCTATGCTGGGGTCACACTAGTGCCTGCACACATCACCTTCCCTGCGGCCTTGTAACGCCAGGCTGAGCCTGACTGCCCTCCTACCCAACAGTCTTTCTCACCACAGACTTGCAGTGACACTGTCAATCTCCCTCTATGCCTCTTGTCCCCCTTGAGAAGACAAAGCACATACTAAGAGGCGAAGCTGGCCCCTTCCTTTCTCTAAGCCCAAGCTCTTGGGATACCCTAAACCTAGACCTCTGAGAAACTGAGATCGTTCTCTTCAGAGGATGCTAGCATCAAAATGAATAGGTTTTCTTTACCTAGAATTTTTTTCTTTGACATTTTCATTCTAGGTAGGGATGAAGAAAGCTTTTCTGGCTTAAGGGGCCCATTGCAGAAGGTAACGCCTAAGGTAGTGGTCAGGCCTGAGGTCCCTGGAATCCTTGGCCTATGCCTGTGGGCTGGCTCTGCAGCTCTAGCTCTAATTTGAGCAAGCTTCTAAGCAAGCTAAGACATGGCTGTCCTGGATCTTGGTCAAACACCATCCTTTGTGATGGGGAGCATTTCTTGGTCACTAATCCCTAGACTGCTCAGAGCCCTATGTAGCTTCTGGAAGATTTCCCGCTGACTGGCTCTCAGAACCTCTCCTGACTGGGGTTGAGGAGTAGGGGACTCCTTGGTCTTGACTATCTCCTTGGACTCTTTGGCCCTTGAAGGAACTCCCATATCCATCTCCAATATCCTTTTCCTAGAGTGTAAATCCTTAGGGTGTTCCTTCCTTCTGGGCCCTCTCTCCCCTTTGTACTCTGCTTCTGGGGCATTGTTACTCCAGGGCTGGAGTCTCTGGGGCTACAGCTCCCACTCTCATTCTTCAGTATTTCCTGCCATTTCTTGACTTGTAGTCACCTGTGGGTGGCCTCTGTTGGCTCCCAGTATTCTCCCACTCTGCAGGGTTTTGTCTATCGTGGCTGAAAAGTCAGTTGGAGGGACCTCTACAAAACCTTGCCAAATATCAGAGAGGACTATCTCAAAGCCCTCTTACTGTTCTTGTCCACAAATGAGTGGCAGGTGAAGACGACCCTGGATAAGGACTACATTTTTTCATCAGGTTGTCTCCCCAATCTGCCTGAGAGTTTTCTCCAAGGAGCTTGTCGGCCTTGGCTGTATTTATATGGGTGGCTGAAGGGCGAAAGGCAGACTGGCACAGGGGCCAGGATGGCACCTCCCTCAGCTTAAAGTGTTATGGATTCAAGGTCTTGAGGGATAGGCCCCGTCTCAGCATCACTCAACACTGTATAATGTGGGCTTTGAGCATCTGTTGAGTGCCTGGATCGAGGAAGGAACTCTCTCAAGACACGTCCCCAACTCACTCATGGTGACAAATTTCTGGTTTCCTTGTGGGTGTGGGAATTCTCAGGAGGGGGCAATGTACAGTTGGCAGCAAGCCATGAACAGCACATACCTCCAGGAGTCCTACTCTGATCTGCCCCCATTTCTTGCTCATGTGCAACTTTGGATATTTTCCAGTTGCTTCTGGCCTAGGTACTCCCTTGACCCCCTTGATAAGCCATTCCTTATGTCATGTACTGAGTGACTCCCCAATTCACTTTTCAGATGCAGGCCCCAGACTCTTTATTGGGTAGCTTTCTGTGCCCTTTGAGAAGTTGTTTTTTGCGCCTCTTCCTAGACTATATTCGGGAATCTTCCCCAGGTCAGCGAAAGCAGGCCATAAGGTTCCGTGTTTGCTCTGTGACTGAGACATTCCCGATAATTTTCCCTGAGGTTGTGGTACATAGGCCTGGGAGGCCAGGCTGGACTGGGGAAGGTTGGAAGCTGGAGGACTAAAGGCTTCCTGGGATCCTCAGATCACAGAGGATAAACCCTGCTTATTTTCCAGATGTTTCTTCAACAAATGCCATTCCAGGTGCTGAATTTCAGTTGGGATGAGAGACTGTACCTCATTATGGCCACCAGGAAAACGTACTCCACAGGCCCTAATGGAGTGGAGAAGAAGATAGTATAAATGAGAGAGAGGATGGAAGGGGTTGGGGGCTGGATCTCAGCCTGAGGTAGGGCTGGGATTGAAGCATGGCTTGAGAAAAGCGATGGGCTTAGGCCTCAGGGTGGGGCAGGAGCTGGGGCCAGAGAAACAGTGGGGACTCTTTAGCCTAGATTTGGAGTGGTGGGAGGGGGGCTAAGAAAGAGAGACTCTAATGGGGAGCAGCTACCAGGGACCAGGACAATAACCACCAGAGGCCCACTGTGCAAAGAGGAGACCTCAGAATATGTGGCTCCATTTATGCTGCAAATGGTCCCACAAGGTCTCAAGCAGTAGGGGCTACTGAGGACTGTGCAGCTCTGGTTTGCTTTCAGTGTTCTAGAAATGTTGAGGGACTGTAATGTCCTACCTGTTAGCAAGTGACTCCAAGGCATTCCCAGAAGATTTCAGTTGGTAGTCTAGCCCCTGGTGGTTTAGAAATGGCTCCTCCTTCTTTTCTTTCTCTTCTCAAATCTTAACTCCACTTGCTCTGTGACTTGTATATCCAGGAGTTCCTAGATTTTGTGACTGATGAAAAAGAAGCTACCAATCTCTACGCACCTATTGCAAGGCCTCCCCAGAGAGAAACTTCCAATGGATGGAGGAAAAGCAGCTCTTGCTAGAAGTTTCATTGTGATGAGCTGGGGAGGAACAAGATTTTGGCACAGGCTGAAATGGGCAGATTTAGGAGGTTGATGCCTGAGATTGCGGGAACAGAAGAGGCCAACCAACACAGGTTATCTGGACATGAGTTCTCTGGGACAACTAGTAGGATTGGAATTAAAGTCAAGGTGAGTCAGAGTTATAGTGGTGTCTGACAGTCGTGGTGGGAGGTGACAGGCACATGATTCTTTTGAATTTATAGTGTGGGTCAAGTTGGGTGAGAGGTTGATAAGCCGAGAGCAGGTGGGATCTGGTGAGGAGGAACAGTCTAGAGACAAAGTGGGGGTCTGGATGGGGAAAAAGATCCAGTATCTGAGTGTGCTGGAGTAGGGGCTGAGGAGATGGTCCGCTAAGACTGTGGGATCCAAGGGCAAAAAGGGCTCTGGTGACAGAAAGAAGGCCAGTGTTGATGGTGAGCAAGGGGAAGTAGAGAGAAGGTGGGGTCTAATGACAGAGAAGATCTCACTGGCCAAGATGAGGAAGCTGGGGCAGGGGGGAGGGATCTGAGGGGGTGAAAACAGGACAAGTGAAGGTTAGGAGGTTACAGTGGCCAGGGGACTCTGGAGCAAAGGTGGTAAGGCCATCCGTGGGAGAAGGAAATGTCAGTGAGCAAGTGAGCAGCCATAGTAGAGAGGGCTCTGGTGGCAGAATAAAGCCAGTGATGAGGTGAAAAAGAGTGTGGTCGGGGCAGGGCCCACTGATGAGGAGGGAGACGACGAGGGATCATTGCTGGGAGCCTAGACAGGTGGAGTGAGGGAAAATGGGCCTGCATAGGGCACTCCAGCAGAGACGCTCACAGGGTCCACCGAGAAGGTGGAGGTCAGCACTATCTGGGGGCTCTGAAGGAGGACTGTGGACACCGAGTGGGCACAGAGGAAGCAGCATCTTCTAAATTTCCCCAAACAGCAGAATACCAGCTTTGGAAGACACTACACGTGTGTGTGTGTGTGTGTGCGTGTGTGTGTGAGTATATATATGTATAAGACACCTCACAGGCAGGATCCTGACCCGTTTGCTGACAGCTGCCCTTATCAGGGAGCTTGCCCAGGGACTCCAGGGGACGGGGGAAACACTGCAGTCAGGGGTGGAACAGGGACAGGAGGTCCTGGTGGGACTAGGGGTATCTGAAGGTTACTTTTGTCCTTTTCCCCACATCCCATTTCTCACCCCAAGGCTTTATTTCACATTCTCTTCCCTAGGGATTCCCCACCCTTGTTAATTCAAGCTATATTGGGGCCCTGGAATTGCACCAGCTATGTTAGGAAAAGGAATACAGAAAGAGGGGAAGTGACCAAGTCCTCACACAGAAGAGAAAGCAGGTGCCATGCTGCCTCAGTCTCTCTCTGGCTCTCCGAGCTGGGAAACCAGGAGACTGGGACCTGTGGTGAAGGTTGGAGCAAAGAGTTACTATAAGCAGCTAGAGGCTGAATAGAGTGATCCTTGAGGGAAGAACTCTCAGGAGCTCCGACTCTGAGAGCCACAAGAACTGTATTGTGAATGCTCTCTAGCCACAGACCACTAGGAACACACCTGGAGCCAAACCAGTTGTTTATTACTCCTTGCAGTGAGGGAGAACCACACCCCAGGGAATTGTGGGGCATCTCAGAGAGAGGGGTTTGGAAAGGACTTTATAGGATTTGGGCTGTTATTAGCTGATTTTAGGGTCAAAGCAGCAGGGTTTGCTCTGGAATGGATGCTGTCAGGAAAAAGAGACAGTTCTGTGATTGGTATCTTAATGAATCTTTTCCAGAAGGTGAGAGGAATGAAGTAAGGCTAAAGCTGTGTGACAAAGCAGCGTCACCCATATTATCCAGAATAGGGGATGTTTGGTTATTTTTCTGGCTTTGAACAATGTTCACGGTTTTTGTCTGTGCTCAGGTGTGATTATGGAGTGGTCTTTTGCCTTAACTCATCACATTCACAGAGTGGCTTTTATCTGGCGTTGGTGTTTTGTGAAATTGTTATGGATGGGTGCCAGGCCAGCTCCTAGAAACATCAGTTCCTGGCTGTCAGAAGTTGCTTCTCTCTTTCTACTTCCTCTCTTTGGCCAAGGACAGGTAAAATCAGGCCACAAAACATTAATCCATGATATGCAGTTTTTCACTGTTGTCAAGATTATGCTGCTCAAGCCCAGGGGACATCCAGAAGGCACAGCCTGTGGGTGGACTAGGTCTAACTCCCCCTTCTTCTCTTGTAGGATGAGTTGTTGAGTCATCTGATGTGACAATGGCTGCACAGTACCGCTTAAGTTTTTGGACAGGATATGTCAAGCAACTCTAACACAAGCAATTACCAGAAACAAAAGAATTATGAGTCTTATAGCAAGTCTTGAAGCCAGGATCCTAGGTTATAAAACTCAGCCAATGAAAATGTCCCAGAATCCAGTCAGTTCTTTCAGAGAATTGGGTGGCTTTTTTGTCCTAATATCCACAGTTTGACTCACCCTGTAGTGTGTAAACGCAGCAGGAAGCACAAACTCCCCTTGGCCAACCTAGAGGAAATCAAGGTGTTCAAAGGAGTATTGAGGTTCCTGTCCAGTCTCGTCACGATCCTGTCAGGATTGTGTCGTTGGCAGGGAGGACATGCATTGGAAATATCCTCAGCAATATCTGTAAAATTACCCTGCCAATGCTGGTTCAATACTGCTGGCAATTTTCCTCTGCTTTGTGGCTAATATCACAAAACATTTTTGATAAACTCCACTTTTATTATGGGCATCTCCTTACATGATAGCAAAGCATGCCAAGGCTCTTTAATTAGTTTCATTTTTATAGGGGTTCCTGTAATGGTCAGGATATTTGTTTCTAAAGCATTTCAAAGTCATGGAGCAACCCCAAATCATATACCTAACCGATCAGTATAAATACTTACTTTTGTTAGTTGGCAGATCTGGGATAGGGCAATTAATTTAGCCAAACTGAAGGATACTACTTCTGAGAAAAGCTTATGTACTTCAAGGGTAAATTCGAGTGTGATGACAGCCTGCTTGGCAAGTTTTAGCTTTACTTCTACACATGCATAATGCACACAAAATTAAGTCAGTTATGCAAGGAAGTCTGCAGAAGGTCCGTGCAGGGTACGGCTAGCTCCCTGAGGTAAGCAATTATGAGCTGTTCCCTTCTGCGGTGAGGGAAGGAGGTGGCTGGGTTTAGTGTGTTGCAACATTGGACAGTGACGTGTGAAGGGAAAGCAACACTACTCCATAGGTTAGGGTACTAGCTGAAAAATGCTGGGGGTATATTGTCCTTGGAAGAGTCTACACAGCACAGCATGGGCAATCATTAAGTTTAGTGGAGACCCTAAAACTAAATCAGCCAAAGTTTTCACACTTGCTGCTGCTGCTACAGTTCTTAGACAAGGTGGATGTGTGTGTCCTGGCCACTGGAGCAATGGGTCTCTGGTGATTTCTATTTAACTGAATCAGTTTCCTAGTGTCTGTTCCGATTTACAATAAAAAGAGGTGGGAGTGAGGGGAGGATTTGTGAATCTAGAATAATTCAAACAATCTTTTGGAAGATATCACAACAGCCTTTGCGTCTAAACATGACTATGTTTCTTTTAACTTGAAAAACATATTCATTGAAAGCTTTTTAATAGACTTTACTTACATATAATTAACCAAGTCAGATCAATGCTCTTTTTGACTTGTCAGGTTTAATATTAAGCTCAGTAGATAAAAATGCTCTTAATCATTTTGAATTAAAGTTTGGAGAATTTTTAGACAAACCCAATCATTTCTATCGCCCTTACTTTTATGTGGTGAACAGCAAATCTTTGTGTTACCTGACGAACACTTTAGAAACCCATGGATAGCTTAGGCATAAAATACAACTTAATAATTTTATTATTTTAGATTTAGGTATGATTTTGGGAAAGGAAAAATCCTAATAGTTTTTAGAGAAGACAAGATATGTGATAAGTATCTACAAATAGGAAATAATTTGATGAAAAAAGGAATCTCTGGGCAAAAATACCTTAGCTTACCCAAATTCTATTTTTACCTTTATTTTACATTATTCATCCACAAGTTGTTGTAACTTAATATATGTTTATATGTATGTATTTAGGCATATGCATATATATTTAATAAATTTGAAATTTATGTCTATAGCTTTAAAATAGAACTAATTTATCAGTCTATTAAATTTAAAAAGTACATTTCATACTAAATTACCATCTGAATAAGCACTTTTATTAACAAACAGAAAATCATATCCATCTTGCTGTATACATATTTGTATTTCTCTGTAATTACCATACCTGGTGTAATTAACTGTTTATATTACCTTTAAACTAAAGTGATCAACAAATTTCTTTTCCAGATAACAAAGAAAATTAGAGAACAGAAAATGAAGACTTGTTTAGATATTTTTTTCTCCATGAGCACTTATTTCATATCATTTTAATAATTTTGAGGCGGCAAAAATAACCATAAACAATATTATCCAAAGGTATTTTCATTGTTTGTCAATCAACTGTCACTCTAACAAGTAAGACTAACATTTCTATTTAGTGATTAATGTTTTATATCTGTTTCTTATTTGGAAACTCTCCCGACTTCCAAAGATTATTTATTAACTAACTTAATTACTTACCTCAGGTCTTCAAGTTAAATAAGGGAGAAAAGCTCAGATGTAGAAAACAGATTTTGACACATATACACAAAGAACAGAGTGACAGATGGTTTAGACAGTAACTTGGCCCCTTGAAAATTTTATCAAGCTGTGTGATCAAAAAGTCAGTACTTACTGCTCCTCTAAGTATGGAAAGGAGAGGATACCACCTATATTGAACAAAATGATCTATTTTTTAAGAAAAACATAGTAAATAATCTCGTCATGAGGGTTTCCTCACTTTTTGTTCTAACGGACCTCCCAAATACACAATCTTGTTCATGTCGAAAGCTCCCCAAACTGGCCAGTGTAATTCCTAATTGTCCTTGGTGAAATTATGCCAGTTAGGCTGATAAGCATACTAATTAGTATTCTAACAAGAAAAGATGAAGAAAATAGGAGTTTGGTCTGGGAGAGGTACCATTTTAGATTGAGAAGACCTTAAGAGAACTGGAATGTTCCTTAAAGATAGTGCTTGGGTAACTTCACCTCTCTGAGCTTGACCAAAGGCCAATGGTCACCAATGAGAAGCCAGATAAAACCTCCTGAAACAGGGCAGATGAAATTACATAAAGCAGTTCTCAGAGACACAAAGACAAGACTAAGGGAGAGGTCCTTATAAGGTTTTGAAATGACAATGTGAGGCAAAGGAATGCCAATCTGGGGAATCCCCTGGGTCCAGCTTGAGGATGGACTTAGCAGGCTTGGCAGGTAGACTTTAAGGAGACCCCCATGATCCCTGACCCCTGGCAGTCACACCTTTGTGTAATTCCCCTCTTCCCTGAGTGTGGGCGGGACCCGTAACTTGCTTTTAACCAACGGGGTACAACAAAGGTGATGGAATGTACACGATTGCCTCTACATGATTACCTAAGAGCACAGCACCCATCTTGCTAGTCTCTCGCCAATGCTGGTTTTAAAGAAGCAACTTGCCATGAATCCTACAGCCACAAGGAAATGATTCTATCAACAACCTGAGAGATACTTCCCCAGCCAAGGCTCTGATGAGAACCCAGCTTTGGCTGACATTGTTTTTAGCCTTGTGAGACCCTAAGCAGACTACCCAGCTAAGCTCAGACATCTGACCTACAGAAATGGTGAGATAATAATATGTGTTGTTTTTAGAAGCTAAGTTTGTGATAATTTGTCACAGAGCAATAGAAAACTAATGCACTAACCTATGCCCATATTCTCCCTGTAGGCTCTTCCTCTTCTAGACAATTTCATTTCTAAATATTCAATTTAAGATTTAATCCCTTCCTCTAGTTGTGGGCCATTGAGGTTAAAACCACTTACCCCAAACTTTATTAGACTCTTTGGGTAAAGATTAACCAATATTCTTTTCCCCATTTTAACCAACATTAATGTTAGCACAGTAAAAGAGATGGCAATAAATTAGCAGGGGCCAGCTTTTATTTACACAGTTGTCCTCACCCAGCTGCAGCAAGGACACCTTCTGCTGTGGCAGACAGGCCTCTCTCCAAGTGGACTGATCTCTTTGAAGTTAGGGTCCCTCCGCTTTATGTTCCCTCCAGGCCTTACATGTATTAGATAGTCAATAATTGTTGAATTGAAGCTGTAACTGCCTTTAAGCTTATTAATTAATGATATCTTCCTCCATATCAGGTGGCATTTATGCTTGATGCCCCAAAACATCAAGACCTATGACAGGATGGACTGGGACCACAAACAATGAGTATACCAATGTTATTGCTGCCTGAGCCAAATGTTACAAGAGTTGAAGGAAAATAAAGAGTAACTAGAATTCAGAGATTCTTCATCATCATCTTCAATTAGCTGCCACAGAATTTCCCAGTATGGCACCTCTCCTAAAATTCTTACTTCTCCCCACCCCTCAGGTATCTGAAATAGAAAAAAGGGAAATAAAATAATTCTCCCTAAAAGATTTCTCCCTTCTTTTTCTTCTTTTAAATAGCAACCTTAACTTAGGAATTCTTAGGAATTCAAAGAATATCAATAAAATTTGGACCAAATTAGATTTATAATTAGAATATAGACACTATTTTTGGTATTAGATTTACGAGTAAAATGAAGACAAGTCCACATGTGTATTCATAGACACTCAGACACAAAGTAGCCCATCTAGCTGCACCCAATGTTTCGTGACTTTGGCTGAATCTCTGTTCTCTTGCAGAAAAGACTGAGCTCCTGAAGGGCAGGGACCATGTTCTGGTCAGCTCTGGATTTCTCCAACACACAACACACTGTTCACTCAAAGGGCCACCCACAGAATTTGTTGAATTCAATTAAACAAGAAAAAATATTTTTACAAAGTTAGGAGTTGGCCCCTTAGCATAGTAGTTAAGTTTGGTGTGGCACTTTGGCAGCCCAGGTTTGCGGGTTTGGATCCCGGATGCAGACCTACTCCACTCGTCAGCCATGCTGTGGCAGCAACCCACATGTAAAGTGGAGGAAGATTGGCAAGATGTTAGCTCAGGGCTAATGTTCCTCAACAAATCAAAAAGAAAAAAGTTAATGATAATTGCTAAGGTGACATCTGAACCTTGATGTTCAAACAATGTCATTTTTATCCAATTTGCAGTGAAACTATCAGGGAGGAGGAGGAGAGAATTAAACCTAATAACAGCACTGAAAGCTCCAAGTCTATCGTAAGGAAGAATCACACCGAGTTTAGTCAGTAAAAATGACTAGTATTTAAAATATATTTTAATGACAACACTTTCTCACCATCTTTAAATAAAACTGATCTGCACTTTTAACCCGAAACTGCTCTGGTGTTAGGACTTAATTGTCTCCTGGTCCACAGGGCTCAGACGCCACCCCACCACCAGCTCCCCAGTGCTCTTGAGGCATGTGCTAGACATGTCCTCCTCGGCTGGAAGTCCTTGTGGCAACCGCAGGGGCTTGATTCTGTGACATAAGAAAATGCTTTTAGAATTATACGAGGTAACACATTTTTAAAAACTGCTGAAATAACAAAGAACAAACCTTATCAAATGTTTAACCACTTTCAGTTTTGCATTCACTGAAGGAATATTCTTGTGAACTTGAGGAGTATGTGCCTATAAACAAAGGAAACAATGTTAGGGATCATGTTCAAAAGCAGATGGCCCCGTGTCTCAGTAAAATGTTAAGGTGAAGGCTCACTCTGTCTAAATCAAACTTTCAAATAAATTACATTAAATAATACATTTAAACAAAAGAAATAATAAAAATATACCTTAAAGTTTAAAAAGTATAAAATTTAAAGCAAATTTAAACAACATTAAAGAGACTAAAATAGTGGCATACTTTTTCTAATCCAAGCATCTTTATTATATCTTTTTCCCAATATGGACGTCTTTTTGTACTTTTTATTCTGGTAACGATGTGTAGTTTATGAGGATGCTGTGGATCTCCACCATATTTTTCATGATCTGCAGGTGAAGGCTGAAAAACCTAGAAAGGAAGAATTATAAATGGTAAATTTTCAACTTACACAGTTTCTATGTACCTCTTTTTCCTTAAAAAAAAAAAACCCTCAAACAACTACATAACCTAATCTTTCTATAATACTCATCTTCAAATTGAACATTTCTACCAGTCTGATGACTCAGATAGACAGAGTCTAAGAATTTCATACTATAAGAAAAATATCACCCAGGCAAGGATTCTTTTTGTTTTGTTTTGTTTTTTGAAGAGTAAAGCAGGAGCAACCAGCTGACACTAAAGAGTTCAAAGGCCAAGAGGCGTACCAGCACTGCCCATGCTGGATACTGGGCTGCACCCCCTCCCCCACTCAAGTAGGGGAACAAATATAAATTTACACTGACAGTAACACATGAGTGTTATAAAAAAGTATGTACCAAGTACTATGAGAGCACAGACAAATGACTGCCTATGAAGGATAGCAATCAGCTCCACAGAGCTGACATTTGAACTGATTCTCTAAGAATCGAAAGGTTCTAGGGAGCTATCCCACTGAAAAACTTCGGTAAGTACGTAAAACGTACGGAATAACGACGTACATTATAACACCATTTGTAATACTCAAAAACTTAAAGGCCACATTCATGTTCCTTAATAGAGCAAATTATGATGCATACATTCTAAATAAAACCTATTGTAATAAAACTAAATAAAATATGATACAACTAAATAAATGATGATGTATCCTACTGGACACAATGCTGCCATTAAAATGAATAAGGGTTACTAGCTTTGCAGATAGTAACAGTGAAGGATGGCCATAATATATTCTTGAGTTTCCACACTATTAGAGGATCCTGTATTTGTTTCATCTGTAGCAAATACATGAGCGTGTATATATAATATATTCTATAAATACTGATTCTAAGAATCATATATAATAATATACATATGTTTATATATATATAAGGTCTCAAAGACACTAGGTCAAGAGTCATACTGTTGGGGAATGAGACCAAGGAAGGACAAAAAAAAAAAGATGATACTTTAATCAAAAAGAATATTATTCAATCATTAACTTATCCACTGAGAGGTTCATATAATATCGCTAAGTGAAGAAAGCACCTAGAGAAGCATTATATATGAGACAATTCACATCTTTAAATACATACAACAGAAAAGGATGTCAAAAGTGTTGACAGTAGCTGTCTCCAGGTGGGTGGGATTAAGAGTGTTTTTCAGTTCTTTTTGCTTGTATTTTTCCAGAGATTTTGAAGAGATGTAGGGTGACAAGAATGGTGGCAGGGAGAGAATGGGACAGGTATGTCAAAGAAAAGGAGGAAAGACATAAAGAAATGGAGTGAAGAGCATGAAATATTTGGGAAAACCAAGTGGTTCTGTGTGGCTAAAGTAGAAAAAAAACCACGAAAATCAATGCAAGGGATGAAGTTAAACTATGCTGAGCCTTTAGAAATTTCCAGAAGGGATACAAAGTTATTGAAGATTTGAAGCAACATGACCATATTTCAAAGAGATTCAGAAAGAAAACTCTTACAAGAGAATAAAATGAACCGAGGTGAGAGACTGGTACAAGAACACCCAGTTAGGAAGCACTTATGGCCATGGATTAGAGCCTGACTTACAGTAGTTGTAACAGAAAAGGGACTGCACTGGGGACTTTGGGCAGGAAAATAGATGGGCTTGCAGTGGGCAAAGGAAAAGGAGAGGTGTGATGGACTCAGAGGCCTCTGGTCTGGGAAACCAGGTAGAGGATGGTAGCACTAACTGACACAATTAACACAGGACAAGCACCCTCTTTTTGTTTGGTTGTTTGGAGGGAAAGTAAGACAATGAGTTTTCTTTTGGATATGTTTAACTTGAAATATCTACAAGTTATCTGCAGCAAGGTCTAGAAACCATTTGAGAATACAGGATAAGTTCAGAAGATAGCAAGGGCTGGAGACACACAGCTCCGAGTCATTTCTATGAAGTTTAAAAGTTTCCACATTTACTACAGCTGGCGATCAAAAACATTGCCTCGCACATTTGAAAAGAATGCTAATATCTGTATCTATCCTTTTCTTCCAGAAGTTTACAGACTAAGAAACATGGAAAGATACAGGATAATACAGTTGTGAAAAGATCAGCAGTGGAAAGACCATGACCATTGGAAAATGAAGAGGTTTCTGATTAAAGAACATCTAGTATCAACATAGTAAATGGTAATACTATTTTATATTTTTAAAAAATCAGTGGAGAATGATGGATGCCAAGGGCAGCGAGGAATAGGGAGTTAGTACAGAGTTTCAGTTGTGCAAGATGGAGAGTTCTGGAGATGGATGGTGGTGATGTTGCACAAACACAATATGAATGTATTTAATACTACTGAACTGTACACTTAAAAATGGATAAGATAGTGGATTTTATGTTACATGTATTTTACCACAATATAAAAAACTGGGGGGGCGGGGGGACAGGCTTTACAAAACTAAACATAGTCTTTACCATATAATCCAGCAATTGCATTTCTCATTTACCTCAAATGGGTTGAAAACTCATGCCCACAGGAAAACCTGTACAAGAAGGTTTACAGCAGCTTTATTCACTGCTGCCAAAACTGGAAGCAACCAAGATGTCCTTCAGTAGGTGAATGGATAAACAAACTGGGGTACATCCATACAATGGAATATATTCAGCAATAAAAAGAAATGAGCTGGCCACAAAACTCAGGTTATAAAAACATAACTTTCATTATTTCCAGAACCTTGTTTGAGTGTTGAGTCCCCAGCTACTTTAATGGAAAACAACTTGATCTTTTCAAATTCATGTTTTTCCTTAATTCTAGCCAAAGATTTTCTAGAACTAAAGATTTATCACTCTTTTGATTAAATATACAGATAAGTAAAGAAAAAAAAAGAAACAAGCTATTAAGTCATGACAAGACATCAAGGAACCTTAGCTGCATATAGCTAAGTGAATGAAGCCAGCCTGAAAGGGCTACATACTGTATGATTCCAACTATATGAATTCAGGAAAAGGCAAAAGTATAGAGACACTAAAAAGACCAGTGGTTGCCAGGCGTTGGGAGATAAGAGGTAGGGATGAATAGGTGAAGCACAGAGGATTTTTAAGGCAGTGAAACTATTCTGTATGACACTGTAATGGTGGACACAGGACATTAAACATTTGTCAAAACCCACAGAATGTACAACACAAAGAGAGAATTCTGATGGAAACCATGGACTTTAGCTAATAATAATGTGTCACTACCAGTTCATTAGTTATAATAAATGTATACCAATGCAAGATGTTAATAGGGTAACTGTGTATGTGGGGGAGGGAGCATATGGGAATTCTCTGTACTTTCTGTGCCCTTTTTCTACAAACCTAAAACTGCTCTAAGAAATAAAGTCTAGGGGCCGGCCCCATGGCCAAGTGGTTGGGTTCACATGCTCCACTTCGGTGGCCCAGGGTTTCGCCGGTTCAGATCCTGGGTGTGGACATGGCACCACTCGTCCTGAGGCGACATCCCACATGCCACAACTAGAAGGACCCACAACTAAAAATACACAACTATGTACTAGGAGGCTTTGGGGAGAAAAAGGAAAAATAAGATCCTTAAAAAAAAGGAATGATATGTACATATAACTCTAGCAGAGAAAACCCAAAGGTCCAAAGTAGCAATAGTCAATAAAGAAAGTAAACACAAAGAGCCACACAGTCAGGGCCTGAGCAGGAGGAGGGCTCATTGTTTTCTTAGGACAATGGTGATACGAAAACACAAAATATGAAGGAAATAAATCATAAGCAGGAACAAATAGATTCTGAAATGATAAAAACCCACTATTTCAAAGGCCAGTGACACATTTTTATTTTTAATAATCATCATTTACACAAATTCTATGTTTTAAACTCTTCACTCCTAGCTACATCCACAAACAATATAACACGAAATTTTTCAATATTACAAAAACTGGTAACTGTTTTTGTACACAATAATATGTTTAAAACATAACATAATATGTTTAAAAATGTAATATGTTTAAAAAAATAGTAACATTAAAAAACAAAAGAAAACACAGCTCTTACTTTATCTGGAATTCTTGACCTGGTAAATTTGTGACGAATCCAATTTGTACAAATGAAAGACTCCACACCTTTTGTCACAGTCTAAAATATGAAATAAAACATTTGTTTTTTAGAACTCTGTCTAGTGCAGAAATCCATACCCACAAATTCTTAGGTGACAAACGTGTTGTTATGTAACCTGTAATTCTTAAATGTTCATCTCAGTCCCCTAGCTGAATGAACATATCTCATCTCACCACTAATATATTATAAAGCAAAAAGAACATAAATATAGACTTTTAGACCAGGGGTTGGCAATATTTTTCTGCAGAGGACCAGACAGTAAGTAAGTACTTCCAGCTCTGGGACTATACACTTTCCACTGCCAAGGCTCGCCTGCCACTGCAGGGCAAAAGCAGCCATAGACAACATGGACACAAATGTGCATGGGTACGTTCTAGTAAAACTCTCTTTACAAAAATAGGCTGTGGGCTGAATTTGGTCTGCAGGTCCTAGCTTGCCAACCCCTGCTCTAGACAACGAGCAATAATTCACCTTCAACAATACAATGTAAAAGAAAGCCAAAATGAGTTTCCGTTTCTTTCTGGTCCCAACAATGGAATCACTCCTGCTGCTTCTCTCTTGCTCCCTTGCTACAATCCTCCAGTCCTATTTCTCTCAGGCTGCCGAAGAAAAGGATTCACTCCCAATCCCTCACACCAGGAAACTTGTCTCTGCTGTCTACCAGCTGTGAGAAACGAGACACAACCTCTCAGGTGGTCCTCAACTATAAAAAGGAAGTAATACTGACCACACAGATTAATCTGAGGTCAAGATAATGTATGGAAACCACCTGACATTATGATTATCTATAGCCAGCAGCAGCTCTCTGTCTAGATCTGGCCCTTATGAATAGATCAGGCTGCAGTGTTGCCATTTCTAAAAGAAAGACTGGGAAGACAGACACGAAAATACAAACATTAATGGTCTCTGGGACACTGTATCTCTTCTTGACGGAGAAAAAACCTAAAACTTTAAAAAGATTAATGCAGACCAAGGAGAATCAACACTGGCCAATTTTCACCAGCATGTTCTCCAGGAAAAGATCGTTTGTGATTCCAAATCTTTAGGGCTAAAACAGGAGACAAACCACAAATAAACAAAATTAACTCCTAACATTAAAAAATAAATTAATATATAACAAAAGGAACCTGTGAAGAATTTAACTTGCCTGTATGTTTTGTTAATTAGAAACGAGAAAGAAAAAGTTTTCAAGAAATAGAAAAAAGATAATTCTTGAAAAGAAACACTTACTTGTAGTCTCCCTGTGGGCCTCTGAACTATTGAGCGCAAGACCCCTGCCATGAGTGTGGGAGCTGTTCTCTTTAGAGGCTGTGAGAGTAGAAAATAGATCCATGGATCAAATACGTCTTGGAAATGGACAGGTCCCCCCTTCTGTAGTACTAAAAAACTAAACAAGTTAATTGTAAACTTGACTGAAGTTTAACAGTAAAATCTCAGTTATTTTAAAAATAAGGGCAAGAATTAAGTTAAAATAAACGTTTTATTCAGAGTTCAGCAAAACCATAGGTAATAACTATACATTAACCACATTCCATTTTCACCAAATGAGTTAGAGCCTAGGTTGATTCAACAAAAATGGGAAATGGGGGTTACTATCATTTTAAAAAATCTTCGACAATGAGGGCAGATAAAGAATGCTTTGTTAGAGAATCACAAAAAATTACAAAGCTGGAAAGGACTGAAGAAACTCCAACTCCTATAATTAGAATTGACAATCCTCTTACTCTATGTGTGGGGAAAAGGAATCCCAGAAAGTTCAGTCGTTTACCCAAGGGCTTCCAGCTCTCAGGAGAGCATATGGTCTGGAACCCACTTCTCCTAATTCCTAGTCCAGGGCATTTTCACTAAATCACAACACCTTCTGTTAAAAAGTAAAGTAGAACTCTCTTCTTCGGTTATTTGTATTTTTAAACTATTCTTAACAAACATGCATTGCTTGTATGACCTGAAAAAGTCATGTTTACTTACTTAGATACAAAACAATTATAGCCTACTATACTGACATATACTGAAAGCAGAAAGATTAAGTTCATGAACTACACATATATTTTGGATAGGTTACTTAATTTGTGTGTTTCAATTTTTTCCCCAAAGAACAGAAAGAAAATAATGCCTACCTTGCAAAGGAGTTATTCTAAAAACACCTACAACAGTAGTTGGTGCATAGGAAGCCCTCAATAAATGGTAGCTTTTACTATCATAAAATTATAAAGCTATAATAAGAATACACTAAAAACAGCAAAATAGGGTAAGTGCCCACCAGATTCTGGCTCACTCAAGCTCTGCAAGTCTTTCCTGCGATGTGAATGACACAGTGGAATTGCGGGAATCAATACAAGATGTCCCATGAAAAATGTCAGACTTCAGAAAAATTCTCAGCAACTGAACCAATCTCTCAAAATTAATTATGGGTCAGCTTCCGAAGAGTTAACTACTAAATCCTTTGTGCCCTGAAAGCAAGAATTTCACCTTGTTCTTCTCAGCTTCTCTCTCAGCATCTAGCACACTATCTGAGGAACAGCTGGCACCCACTGTTGATGAATGCATGAATAAACTAATGGGTTAGAGCTAAGTCTGCTGAACTCAGAATTCAGAAGTACATCAGATTTTCGTAACTGTCATTCAGGCTTCAGACCGCAAACATTACAACACAGCATAACAATTTTTAGTTCAAATCATCCTCTGTTTGCTTAGCTGGTTGTTTATATATTTTGTATCAGGCTTCCTTAGAAGAGGTGTTGAATTTCCTTACTGAGACCTGCTTAATCTTCTGGCCCTCCAATCAAATAGATTATGCTAAATTATTTTCTCTGCCATACATCTTCCTCTCAAGTTAAGTATTATATGCTGACTCAACTCATTTAGTTTCACACCTTGTTAAATCTTTCTCTTATCACTTAGATTTCAACAAAACCCTCCTAACTGGCCTTCCTGCTTCCATTCCAAGTTCCCTAAGGTCTTTTCTCCACAGCAGCAATTATCTCATTAAATCCTAAATCAGATCATGTCAACTGCTCTGCTCAAAACCTTCCAATGAGCCAGGTTTCTCACTGTCGGAATGGGAGGTTACACACAAGCAAGAGGGGAAGGCTAGAATGATCCATGTGATCCAATGATACAGGATTAGAGTTGGAATTCATTTTTAGCTTAACATAGACACTAATGGATACAGAAATAATTACAGATATTTATGTACACACGGGTTAGCTGTTAGTTGAGAGGACCTAAAAGCAACGGCATCCCAGTAGCAATGAGCACACTCAGTGCCCAGATAGTGGTTTCTAACAGAATTCTCTAATAAAAGGAAGCAGGGCTCCTTGGAGAAATGGCTGAGTACAGGGCCGCAGAGGGAACATATAAAGACAGTCTGGAGCATCTGACAGTGCTAGAAAGGAACTACTCAAAAAATCAAAATGATGCGTGTATGCCAAGTCAAAGAGACACAGGAACCAACTGAAAGAGCTCTCAGTGGCTAAAGCTAGAATAATATGAACAAGAAAATAAAGTATTGGCTTATAATCCAAACCATAAAATAACCACGAGTCCATATTGATATAAATAAATTAATTAATGGGAGAGAAGGAACAAATCTCTCTTACAGAAGAATTTCCAATAATCTATGTAGCTATTTCCCCCTCAAAGAGATGGAGCAAAACTACTCACCCCTGCAGTATGGGCTATGCTTAATGACTTGCTCCCAGAGTACAGTACAGAAAGAGGGGACAATAACACTATCTCAGAGAAACCTGACAAATACTACGTCAGCCAGGTGATCATGGTTAAGATCACCTGCGATAAAAGTCAAGTTGATAGCATGTACCCTTGATATGACAGAATGAGAGTGGCACTTCACTTCCGTGGTCTTCCTCCCAAAAACCCATAACATGCCCTAAGAGAAAAACATCAGACAAACTCCAGTTGAGGGATATTGTACAAAATACTTGACCAGTACCTCCTCAAATACCTGACTACCTCAAAACTGTCAAGGTCATCAAAAACAAGGAAAGTCTGAGAAACTGTCATAGTCAAGAGGAGCCTAAGACATGACGACTAAATGTAATAGGGTGTCCTGCAAGGGACCCTGGAACAGTAAAAGAGTAACAGGCAAAAACTAAGAAAATCTGAATGAAGTATGAACCTTAGTTAATAATGAGTCAGTATTGGCTCATCAATGACAACAAATGTACCATACTAATCTAAGATTTTAATAAAAGAGGAAACCGGAGCATGGGATACCTAGGAGCTGTGTACTATCTTCACACTTTTCAGTAAACCTAAAATTATTCTAAAATGAAAAGTTTATTTCTTAAAAAACTAAAAACCTCCAATGCCTCTCCATTTGAATCAGAGTGATAGCCAGTCCTTAACCCCCACCTCCTGGACTTCATCTCCAATCATTCTCTCTCTCTCAATCACTACACATTGGCCCCCTCACTGGTCCTGGAACTTGCTAGGCAGGCGTGCTCCCTTGGACTGGCTGTTCCCTCTCCTGAAATGCTCCCGATAGTCACATGGTTAACTCCCTTACTTCCTTCAATTTTTGGCTCAAATCTAACCTTCTCAATGAGATCTACCCCGATTCAATTATTTAGCTTTTTGACCCACGCCACAATCATCAGCACCCATGATCCCTCCTATTTTATTTGATTGTCTTTCCATAGCACTTATCATCTTCTAACATAATTTATTTGTTAGGTTTGTTGCTTACTGTCTGTCTCCCTTCAATAGCATGTTAGTTACAACAAGGACAAGGACTTTTTAATTTTGTTTTTGATCTGTTCTGTCTATTCACAGGTATATCTCAAGCCTCTACCTAAAGCAGCACCCGCCATGCAGTAGGCACTCAATCAATTTTTGCTGGATGACTGAAGCTAAGTTCACAGACTTCAGAAGGTGTGACAGTCAAAAGCTATGTTTTAATAAAATAAAGGTTATTCTTAGTAATTAGGCACACAACTCTTGGACCTTGAAGCAATGATACTGTCTTCTACTGTACAATAACTTTTCTCTTGCACAGATGCAATGCAAAAACAGGAAAATATATACATCATATGAAAAGTACGATCCTATTTCTATTTAAAAGAAAAATGTGAATCTGTTATAAACACAAAAGAACTCTGTAAGGCTACCAGAAAAACGTGACCTAGGTGGTAGGCTACTGGAGTGATTTTTCCTCTTTTTTTTTTCCTTGTATGTCCAATAGTTTTATTGGAGGTGGTGGTGTTTTACAATGACCATACATGTAACTGGTGTTAAAAAAACTATTTCCTTTCCTAAAGAGACATCTATTTAATGATATGGGGGTGGGGGGTGACTACTGAAAATGCAGAATTTCCCTTTCAATAAACCGAGATCTCTGAAGGCAAGAAATGTCTCTTTTTTCAACTCAATGCCTAACAAGTGGTAGGCAACCCTTATAAGTGCCTTTTGGCAAAAAAACGCAGACCAAACAGCTTTGAGTAGATGGCGACCAAAACATGGTTGCAAAGTGACAAAATTTTAGTAAAATGGCAAATATTTTAACCACCAACTCCGGAAGGTTCACCTTCTAAAATGCAGCAATTTAAAATTTAGGCAATTTCCTATTTTCATTAACAAAAAATTAAGTTACGCTCATCCCGAACGGAAAGCCGAAGTTATGAATAAAGCAGAAGCACAGAAAATGCTAAAACAAACTTCAACTCCCTTTCCCAGGCTGTCCAGCCCGGGCGCCTCCCCTTGAACTTCGGTTCCAGCCGCGCGTCCCGGAGCGCCGCGCACTGGGAAACCGGGTCAGGCCGGCCAGTGGCTTTTCGGGAGCCAAAGGGATGGTATCGGGACGCAGGCCCACTTAGGTCACTGTGACCCGCAAGCTCATAATCCAGCTGGGAAAATCAACCCGCATCTGCACAGGATTGCAGATATGCACTCCTGGCAAAATGCAATCTTTCGGCCACTCACTCCTCACTGCCCAGCGACTGCTAAACGTCCAGCCTGAACTTACCCACCGAGTGGAAGCCGAGCCCAGGATAGACGACCAAGTGTTACACTCCTGCTCCGCCGTCACAGTGCGCGCAACCGGCAAACTAGGGCACTTTAGTTCCGGAAGAGTCCCTCCTTCAAGGGCCGTAAAAAGAGCGCAGGCGCATTGGCGTCACTTGACCGATCCCGGCGTGCTGAAGACCCGCCCAATCTGGCCCGGCTTGAGGCAGAGGGCTGTTTCCGGAATTATGGCGAGGTGTGGTCTGGGCCAGGATCCCGAAAGCGCCGCTGCGGTCGCTGTGCTAAAGCGGGCGGTGGAACTAGATTCGGAGTCGCGGTACCCGCAGGCTCTGGTGTGTTACCAGGAGGGGATTGACCTGCTCCTGCAGGTTCTGAAAGGTGAGCAATGAGCCGTGGAGGGAGGACCACAGGAAAAGGAGCTGGATCCCGCGGTGTCTGCGGGCGGAGCGAAGGATTTAAAAACCATGCTTGGGCACCAGGAGGAAGCAGTCAGATACAGAAGGTGGGATATGCTACAGGACAAGCGGACTGCTTTCTTTATGTTCTTAATAGATTGACGTCATTAAGAAAAGGGGGGTGCTACTCTAGATTTTTAAGAGACATAACCAAATGTAATGTCAGACTTGATAGGACATGGGTTTGAACTAACTGTAAAAGACAAAAAATAGTAAAACTGTAAAAATTGATTTTTGGATCAATTTGGAAAGTTTGAATATGGATTGGGTAACATGAAAATGATTAACTTTGCTAGGCAGTATGGTTTTTTTAAAAACTGTCCTTAATTTTTAGAAATGCACACAAGTGTTCTGGGAAGAATAGTCGTGATGTCTGAATTTAATTTTACTTAAGAAAAAGAAGTTGAAGCAAATGTGGCAAAACGCTAACAGTCTTTAAATCTAGGTGATGGGTAGTAAGGGGGTTCATTACACTATTATCCTTACTTTTCTGTTTAAACTTTTTCATTAAAAGTAAATGAAAAATCACATCGCGGTAAAAAAAAAAAGATTTTTTGTAAGAAGTGGCTGTTGTACTGAAATTCATGTGAGAGATGCGTCGGGTTGTGGGCGGAAGCGGTGAGACTTTTTCCGTTAGGTGGGTGGTTATTCTTAGTGTTGAGAAGCAGCCAAATAACGCTTAACACCCAGCACAGTCCCCGGCACAAGACCCTCTGCTAGCAAAAAGATGATGACTTGCTGAGGGCTCGGATGATGGTTAGCATTTTTTAGCAATAAAGTATTTTTTAGTTAAAGTATGTACATTTTTTTAGACATAATGCTATTGCACACTTAATAGACTACAGTATAGTGTAAACATGTTTTACATGCACTGGGAAACCAGAAAATTTGTGTGACTTGCTTCATTGTGATATTCGCTTTATTGCAGTAGCCTGGAATGGAACCGGAAATAGCTCTGAGGCATGCCTGCATGAACTTGTGGTTTTTAATATATATACAGATGGATAGACAGAGAAATAAATACAGATGTATGTGTGTGTTAGTAAAACTACATATACCTTCCCGCTGTGTTGACTGACAGGCCTAGGGGTAGTGCTAGTTCCCCCACGTAGCAGTGAGCACACTTGGCACCCAGAATTTGATTTCTTGATAGCATTCTCCAATAAAAGGAACCAGGGCATCTTGGGAAAATGGGTAATTTGGGGGCTGGGGCAGGGAAAATACAAGATGAGTTTAAAGCATTTGCCACCAAAAAGTAAGGAAGTGCTCAAAAAATGATGGGGCATGTCGAAAGGACACAGGAGCCAACATAAAGGAGCTCTCAAAGCCAAAGCTGATAAAGTGTGAGCAAGAAAATAATGGTAGTGTTGGAATACAACCCACAGAATAAGATCAATATCCATGAATCCATATTGATATAAATTAATAATTGAATAAGTAAATAGATGGGGGAGAAGAGACAGCTTTTCCTTACAGTAGAATTTCAATTAATAAATAGGAATGATGGAAATAGGAGATCACCATTTGGCAAACACTGCAGTAATAATGATTGCAGGTAAGGACCATCAGTGGATGCTAAAATTAGTGCGTGAAAGAGTGATGAGAGATAGGATCTCTTCCCACAAGATACATATTAATTACAAAGGAGAAAATAGTGATTTTACAGTGGAGAAATCTGTGAACTCCACCTTAACCAAGTGATCAAAGTTAACATCACCAGTTATAAGACATGTCAACATCATGTACCCACTGAGAAGGGCACAACACTTCTGTGATTTTCTTGCCAAAAATGCATAACTTCGATATAAGCATGAGAAAACATCAACAGCCCAAAATGAGAGACATTCTACAAAATAACTGACCATTCTCTTCCTAAATGTTAAGGTCATAAAAGGCAGAGAGAGACTAAGGAACTGTTACAGATCGGAGGAGACTAAGGAGACGTAACAACTAAATGCTGTGTGGGATCCTAGAGCAGAAAATGAACTTGCTTTAGTGGGGAAATTGGTGAAATACACATAAGGTTTGTAGATGAGTTAACAGTGTTGTGTCAATGTTACTTTCCTAACTGATAATTGTACTGTTATTATGTGATGTGTTGATATTTGGGGAATCTGGGTAAAGGGATTCTGTACCATTTTTGCAACGTTTCCACAAATATAAAATTCAAAATAAAATGTTTAAAAAACTGAGAGTTTAAAAATGAAATTATTATGCAAAATATAAGCAATATCAAAAGGAAGGAACCAGAAGTGATTTGGTGACTGATTGGGTTTGTGGGGTTGGGGCTTGGGGTAAGATTTTATTGATAATGTATATTCTAAAATACCTTACATCTTTTGAGAACCTGGGAAAATGATTGAGCATTAACTATAATGGGGAAGTCAGTCTGGAAGAGAAGCTGGTTTTGTGGAAGATAAATAGGTATTGTTTGCTATCTTTTGATTATGTTAAGATATCAATCTTGTGTGTGATTAGGACAAAATAGTGCTCAGACTCAGGTTTGACATGTACTATGCCACCTTTGTCACCTCATGAGATTTTGTGTCCCTTGCAGGGAGACACAGTGTCAGAGTTCCCTGCTCCTAAAAAAGATGCTTCAGATGCTTAGTGCAAAAATGAAGGTCCGGCATGATCAAGCCAAATTTGAGCTTATTTGCCTATCTTAGGACTGAGGGAAACCATGCTAAAGGATAGCAAATTTGCAGAAAATTTGGGAAACTGGAAATAATGCCTGTACTTAATAGAACAACTGTTTTGAAACTTGAGAATATATTTTTTAATTTGTAGGTACCAAAGATGATACAAAGAAGTGTCATCTCAGAAAAAAAATTTCTGGCTACATGGATAGAGCAGAAAACATAAAAAAATACTTGGATCAAGAAAAAGAAGGTAAAGAGGCTTTTTTAGAGTGTGTTCCATAAGCTATTGTGACAAAGCCAATTTCACCCAATTTCTGGCTCTGACTTTGCAGCACTGTGTGGTCTGGACCATTTATTGCTGGGATCTTAATGGATTTCTGGTGCATTTCTGCTCCCCTATACATAAGCTATTCTGAACCTTTTTTTCTTGGTGGGGCGGTGGGAGGTGGTGGTTAGACACCCTCTTGAGAATCTGATGAGAGCCATACATACTGCAGAACCGTGCATGCTGTTTTAAGGCATTTACAGATCCTCATGAAGCTTATGTGTGGACTCCAGTTTAAGTAATACTACAGAGGAACACTGAATGTAAATCCTACATTTTATTTGTATTTCTCTTTATAAAAAGACCAACATAGTAAAGTACGTAAAGAAACTCCTGGGTCTTCTCTGTGTTTTGTTATGAATCAAAACATTTCAGGAGTTAAGTATTCTTCATGATTCGTGATGCAGTAGGGATTCTATGCTATTTTTTTGCCAGTTCTCTACTCACGAGCATCCAGTTTACAAACGAATATATATATATAAATGGTCATTGCCACCTTTGCCTGAAGTGCACACTCCTGCTGCTTTTTGTACTCAAAGGAACTACTGCCCTCAAAAACCAATGTCTCCAGCCCTCAGCTGCTCTTCCTCGCTATCCTTACGGCAGCCTTCTCCCTACCTCTTCCTAGTATTCTGCAGCAGCCCATATCCTGGGTACCCTTACTGAGCTCCTCTGTTGAGTAGGAATAAAATTGTTTCCTTCACCCCAAGTTGAAATCTACAGTGACATTTCCCTCTAAAATATTGATGAAATATAGTACCATCGGCATTGTGAATACAGCAGGTTTGAATACATTGGATTAAATTAACCTGTTGGCTAGCTTGACTTGAAAACTGATGCATAGTTGCTCACATATATGTGGAAATATTAGGAACAGAATCCAAACTACTGGTTTTTAAACAAAGGTTGAAAGTAGAAATTAGGAACTACCACTAGGGGTCATATTTTTAAAAAACCTTGAAGGTCTTTGATAACATTCAATAATTATTCATTTTGAATGAACAAAACAATGGAACTATCCTACTGATCCTGTGGCATCCTAGTCTTTGGCTTGGGTTATTGAGAAGTACTGTAAATTTCTGCTTAGAACACTACAAGTTCTAAGAAAGACTTCTAAACGCCACGTTATACTGCATTTATGTTTAATACTCACTTTAGCTATTAAATTATAGGACATAAAAAGACTTAATTCTGAAGAGGACCAGATAGCCACTGAATTATAGCTTGTGGTTCTACTCGTGGTGACAGGAATATCAGATACTTTTATACATACAGTTCTCTCTTGAATAAAGTGCCTGGTCTGTAGGATTCAGCTCAAGAACCTGTTCTAGGAAATCTCTGGACTTTCCCACTTGCCTGGCGTCCATGAAGGCAGAAATCACTCATGGAATGGTTTGCCTTATTTACCTCTGTATGTGTAACATCTTGCAATGTGCCTGATATATAGTAGGTATTCAAAAATGTTTGCTGAGTGGATGAGTTAAAAAAATTAACTTGTATCTAATTCCGATTAATCACTATATATAAATATAATATGTTTAAAAAGAAAATAAGTGGTCACTGGTTTTATTATTGAAGCTTGTGTTTTTTAGATGGAAAATACCACAAGCAAATTAAAATAGAAGAGAATGCGACAGGTTTCAGTTATGAGTCACTTTTTCAAGAATACCTTAATGAAACAGTTACAGAAGTTTGGATAGAAGATCCTTATATTAGACATACTCATCAGGTAGGTGAAATGTACTAAAATATGATGAAATGTTATTTAAAATATACGAGTTATTAATAACCCATCCTAATATCTTTCAGCTGTATAACTTTCTTCGATTTTGTGAGATGCTTATTAAGAAACCATGTAAAGTAAAAACTATTCATCTTCTCACCTCTCTGGATGAAGTAGGTATCTGAAAGTATTTATTCTTTCTTAACTTCATTAACTTCATTTAGTTACAGAATGTAATTTGAGCAAGGAAAACCTGAATGTAATGCTTCAGCTAGAGCTATTTCAGAATAAACTTATTATCTAACAACAGGCATAAAACATCTGGAGAAAAATGCTCTTGATGTCAGTATGTTGTACTTTGCATTTGGCCACTTTGCTAAACTGTTTGATTCAAATTGTTTGTCAGTTTAGTCTCTTGGATGTTCTAGGAGGCAGTCACACTGTCTGCACTGTTGACAATTTTACCTCTTCTTTACCAATTACTGTATCTCTTTCCCTTGATTTATTGCGTTGGCCTTCTGGGGGATCATAGCATAATAGTGGGCATCTCTATCTTGATTTTGACTTAAGTAGGAATGCTTCTAAGTAATTCAGATTTCTAGGATTAATTTGGGAAGAAGGCAGCCCCATCTGAATAACTAAACAGCATTACTAAAATACACTTTAGGAGACAGGAGAGTTGTGTTATGCTCACATTAGAAAAAAACAATTATTTTGATAAAAACAATTGCTCTTAAACTACTTCATATTTTTTGGTTGCTTCTTTGAGACAACAGACATTGCAACTAGTATAGAACCTTTCCATTTTAATTCACCTGTGATACACACTGCAGAGCTTAGGGATAATTTAAAATATTAATAACTGAGGCATAAAATTCTGTTTTTCCTATTGACAGGGCAGTAGGAGAGAACAGCAAAGTAGTGGCCTGAGAGAGATAAAAGAGTCACTCAGGAAGCATGGAGTGCTGTTGGAATTAGAATACTCTTCTTCAATACATGACCGAGAAATTAGGTTAGTGTATAGTAATATTCTAATTGTCATGCAATGGAAAAGCTTATTTTTATTTCCCTTAAGTTTTATAAAACTACATAGAAATATTCAATTTAAATATAAAAATTTTAATTAAAGCTCAATTTTAGTGTCTTCACTTTTGAGGGGAAAACACATGGCTTATTTTGTCCAGTATGAGTTTCATATTTCCTAATGGAATAAAGTTTACATGTTCTGTGTCATGTGAGAAGCAGAAGTACTTTTCTGTCTATTCAACTATACATATGGTGTTATGGTAATGGGATAATTTCTTTTTCTAGTGATACTAATATTTATTTAATGTGGTTTTATTTCTTACAGTTTATCAACTATTCTAGTACATGACTGTGCTGTGTCTCTAAGGAAACAGTGTATGGAGTTACTTCAGTCATCTGTTCCCTCTGTTTAGCACAGTGGCTTTCATATGTATATAGCAACGGCCCCCTTAGTTTTAACCAAAACTTAAGCACAACCGAAATGCAGAACAGGCGAAAACGCAGCTGCTGTGGTTGAAGCAGAGATCAGGACCCAGAGCTGTTCCTGCTCACATCCTCCATCTCTAGGTGGGGGAACCCCTAAAACACCACCACAGTCTGCCTGAGTACACTTTAAAACCACTTGTTGGCAGAACAGGACAGTTTTACGAGCAAGCTAAAATTCAAGAGTAAGGGTTAACTGGTAAACTTTTTATCAGCTAATCAAATCGACTGATGGTGCCTGAACGGTTTGTTTCACTATAGACACAGCCCATAAGGAACCCCATGTTTGGTTCAACTCATGCCCCCAGAGGAAGTGATTTTATTTATTAGGGGGAAATTCTGCTGATACTTAATACACTACAGCTTTGATAATTGTCTGACTTAAAAGTCTGGAATATAATACTATATACGAATTTCAATAGGTTCAACAATGGATGGATGATTAAGATTGGAAGGGGACTTGATTATTTTAAGAAAGCACAGGTAGGATATAGTCTTATGAGTGAGTATGTAGCACTCTTTTTATATCATTTTAACAAAATGGCTTTGGTCCTTTTTTGTTAAAAAAACTCTTTTCTTCTCTTCCTAGGGTCGTTTTTCCCTTGGATATTGCGATTTTGATTTAAGACCATGTCATGAAACAACAGTGGACATTTTTCATAACAAGCACACAAAAAAAATATGATGGGTAGTAGCCTAATTTCCATTATATATTTCTATTTTAAGTGAACATTATATATTTTTTTACTTTGGATAGATCATTCCTATAATGTATGAATTTAACAATAAACTTTTACATTTCTACTAATTTATAGATCCATTGCTCAGTTGTGTGACCAATCCTAAATAGTGTTATGTTACTCAGTAGCTTTACAGTGTTTCAAGTCATACAGTTAATTTAAACATTTTACCAGCTTTTCTTATTTGGCTGTTGGAGAGTGAATCAACAGATAATGAGCACCTATTGTGAAGATGAGTTGGTTATTAATCCTACCCCTGGGAATTTAGATTTTAGGAGGGAACATCATGGATTAGAGTACTCTTAAGAGACAAATGGGCTTGTGGGTCTAATAACCAGAAAAAAAGTACAATGTTAATTTTTTACAGTTAAGTGTCTTTGGCATTACCTAACTCCATAAAGGCACATGAACCCATTTAGTTATCCAGATGCATTCTGCAGCTCATTCAACCTTGGCTGGCACATTTGTAAAGGTTCTCAGCTTAGAATTAACTGTTCTGGGTAAGCTCATCCATCCAGATGCCAGTTGACTGGTTGGAGACAAAGACCAGGTTCCATGGAGACAGGCTGGGGGAGGAGATACAGGCAGAGGCAGTGGGCAGTCCAGAAGCTTAAAGAATAAGCTACCCCAAAGTCTATGGAGGGAAATAGGAGTACTGGTGTTGGAGAGTGCGCATATAAACATCATATCTAGAGAAGGTTGAGATTAAATTCAAGATTAAATAGTGTGGAGAACCGGAGCCAGGTGGAAGCCATGGGAATAAGGTTGGGTAGAGTGGTCCTGGGTGGCCTTGGACACCAGGTTTATGTTTTGCCTTTGTGGGCCAGCAGGTACATGATTGAGTTGGCCTAAAATACCAAGAAGGGCTTCCAGAAAAGTTCCTGATGTTTTTCTTTGATGTTTTCAGGTTCAGGTGCTGATAATGCTGAACCTGAAAATACTCAAACCAGTTTGCCAAGCTTTATTATATGGAAATTCAGGGTCTCAAGAGAGCACTTCGACAAGTGTTGGACCTGATCAAAAGTTACTCTCTGCAAAGTATCCTAGCTCATTTTGCCAGGTACCCATCGTCATGTGGAAGTAGAGTGGCTTTTCATTCAGGTGAGAACACAGGTTAGACCTCCTTACTTTCATGTTAAAATAACAACTCTGATTTCTAGAGCGTATGAATCTATCACTATAGAGAATCAGCAGTCCACAACCCTCTGAAATTAACTTTTATCCAACTCTCATAGAAATCCTGCCTAAGAGATAATGATAGTTAAGGAAGAGAGCCTGCACACATGCTCTCCATTATTCTAAATATTTGAAGTTCTGTCCCCAGACCCTATTAGAACACCAGATGCAAGTTTCCCTAATAAATATATCAAGAAATGTGCAAGAACTATATGAAAAAACTATAAGCTTTATGGAAGAATGTAAAAGAAAACTAGAGTAACTGGAAAGACAAATATTCCTGACTGGGAAGGCTTTGTAAGCTGTCAGTTCTCCCTAAGTTAATTTATAAATTAAATAACAAAAGAGACCAACACTAGGAGGCTTACTTGACCAGCTATAAAGACATAAAGCTACAATAATTTTTTTAAATGTATGTTTATAAGAATAGACAAATCAATGGGATAAAATAAGGAGTCCAGAAACACATCTAAGAGAAAGTGAATGTGTGTATGGGTACTTAATATGCAATAAAGGAGTCTTTCAAATTAGTGGGGAAAGTGTAGACTATTCAATAAAGTTTGGAAAAAATAACACTAGATCTCTACCTTACTTCACATAGAGAAATTATTTTAAATGGATTAAAGAGTTAAGTGAAAAATCTAAATATTTTTTAAAACCCCACTCAATGTATTAAGCATACCACAAAACCCAGGAATTATCAAGGAAAGCAGAGAGCAAAAGATTGATCATGCAGATATTTAAAACTTGAGTAAAGGGAACCATAAGAAAGTTAAAAACATATGAAGTCAAATTTACTATATATAGAAAAAGGGTTGATAGTCCTAATATATGAGGAAGATAGCCAAACTTTTAGCAAGTGAACTTGATCTCACCTCCTTTAGCCTCACCAAGTACTTGGTCCTTTGAGCAATCTCTCCTGCTACTGCATTGTTCCTGCCAGTACATACATCCCCATCCAGATACCACCTTCCTTCTTTGTTCTTCTTCATGAACAAACTTCTTGAAGGAGTTCTGTATACAGTTTTTTTTCCATTTCCCCACCACCTATCACACTTCAACTCACTTCAATCTGGCTACCCAGTCATTCCACTGAAATTGCTCGTCAAGGTCAACAATGACCTCCATACTACCATATCCAGTGGGCACTTTTTGTGTGTGTGTGAGGAAGATTGGCCCTGAGCTAACATCTGTTGCCAATCTTCCTCTATTTTATGTGGGATGCCACCATAGTATGGCTTGACAAGCAGTGCTAGGTCCACTTTCAGTATCTGAACCTGCGAACCCCAGGCTGCCGAAGCAGAGCATGCAAACTTAACTACTGCCCCACCTGGCTGGCCCCCTCCAATGGGCACTTTTTAACCCTAATATTACTTAACCTTTCAAGATTATTTGACTGAGTTGGCCACTCCCTTCTTGAAACTCTCAGCTTCCATGAAACACACTTTCCTTTTCCTCTACTATACCTCTTAAATATTGGAGTTCTCCTAAACTAGGTGTGAGGTAGTAACCTTTTTTTTCAATCTACACTCTTCCCCTTACTCTCAATGGTACACTTAACTACACTGTTAATGGTATAAATGATTATACCGTTAAGTTCTTAGTGAAAACCAACAGAAACTGCTCTTACCTGATATAAGCAACAAAGATTTATTACAAGGATAGTGGGTAGTTCAAACCATCACCACAAGAGGTTCTGCAGTGAAAAAAATCACATCTGGAATCAACACAGAACCAATCAGATGATACCACTGTTGACCCCAATGCAAGGCTTGGGTACAGTAGCCTTATATCACTCTATCACTTACATTACCAGCACAGGACACTACATGGCCAGCCTCACTGTCTTTACTGCCTCAGAAATTCAGGCTCCTTCACTATTGCCAGAGAAGGGTTTTCACTATCCCAGGTTCCTGGATCACCATCCATTCAAAGCCTGGACCAAGTGCCTCTGATTGGCAGAGCCTAGGTCATGTCCCCACACCCTAGCCTCAAGGGAGGCTGGGAAAAGAGTACAGTGAGTTTTCAGTTTCCATGGGGTGTGGGGGTGTTAGTTTGCAACCTCAGGAGTTCCCAGGGTGAAATTCATTCGAAAATGGCCCCCATATACGAAGGGCAAGGAGAGACCAAAGAAAGAAGCAGACCTTCCCAGATTGGTAGGTGGCAGGTTTAATAAGCAAGGGAACTTACATACGAGGCTTGTCTTGGGCAGCTGCAAGATGAGTAGGTCTCTGCACCCATCCCCCAGAATCTTAAAAGTTTATATAGAAGGCTTAACTGAGTTCAGTCACATATACCATCCAGATTGCTCAGTGATACATTACTCTCTCAAGGCTGTGTCCTTGAAGTGGCTCCTAATGGGAACATTGGGCAGAAAGAACATTCCAAGAACAAGGGCAGATTCCAGTTCGAGGGTCAACTGGCAGTCCTCTCAATGACCTCCTCCAACAAGCGGGCTCTACCTCCCACCAAGATTTATAAGGGGGAGAATTCCCCAAACATAGTATGGGGACTCAGATGCTAAACACTTTAAATTTAACCTTTAGATGAATTATAGACGTCCACAATTACCTATTTTCATCACAACTATTAAAATGCTGTCAACTCCCAAATATATAAATTAAGCCAAGACTTCTTAGAGTTCTAATCTCATATATTCATCTGCCTGTTTGGCATTTCATCTGGGATCTCAGAAGCCCACAAGCATTTCAAATATGATATGCCCCAAAGGCACTTTTGATAAACACTCCCCAACTCCCTGTGTTTACTCCCATCCACCCAGTTGCTCAAATAAGAAATCCAGGAGTCATTCTTGATTCCTTGCTCTTCTTCATCCCCATGTGCGAACAATCAGAAAGTTCTGAGAAATGTAAAACATACCTTGAGTCCATCTGTTCCAGGTGATGCTTGTCAGATTTCTATTTTGGAATATTAAGGCCTTAACACCCTTTGCCTGATGATACCCTCTCTCTTGAGAAACAAATGGTATTAGAACATCATGACTGCTTTATTGCACCAAAGCACATCATATCAGATTTTTATACCTTTCTTAGAAAATAATTGTCACAGGTTGCAACAAACATAATGCTTAACATGCCCATGAGAAATCTCATCAAAATTGTGTTTATTTGCTGTTTAATATTGTTGCTAAAGAACAAAAGGACCTGCCCATTAAACCTGCCTCAAATGAAAAAAGCTAAACTGCCAATCATGTTAGTCCCAGTAGCAACTTGAAAAGTCAAGTTCCCTTCACTTACTCCACTCCCACTTTGAGATAACCAGTTGCAGGCAAACTGTAGTCCACTTCTTCTCCCCCTCCTCAAAAAAAAAGGATGCGATCTGGATCCACTTAGGTATACGAAAAGAACTCATAGAAGAGGACTGAGATTAATGTGCTGCTATCCAAACACTGTTACATTGTTTCAGACAAAGAGGTCTCTAGGTCTCTCAGAGACCTGAAACTCCTGTGTTATGGGTTGAATTGTGCCCCCCAAAATTCACATGTTGAAATCCTAACCCCTAGAACCTCAGAATGTAACCCAATTTGGAGATAAGGTCTTCAAAGAGGTAATAAAGTTAAAATGACATCTTTAATGTGGGCCCTAGTCCAATATGATTGGCGTCCTTATAAAGAAGTGGAAATTTTGACAGATATGCGCACAGAGGAAAGACTTTGTGAGGGCACAGCAAGGTGGCAGCCATCTGCAAGAAGAGGCCTCAGAAGAAACCAAACCTGCTGTCCTCTTGATCTTAGACTTCCAGCCTCCAGAACTGTGAGAAAATAAATTTCTATTGTTTAAACCACATATCTGTGGGATTTTGTTATGTCAGCCCTGGCAAACTAACACATACTGCTTTATTGTTTCCTTTTTAAAAGAATCAAAATTAAACTTTGCCTTGAAAATGAGTCAACCCTAATTTTTAACAGGTGGCTAACACACCATCCATGTCTTTCCATGGCCACTGCCAGCACCACCTCTGCTGGATTCCTACAGTAGTCTCCTAACTGGCTCGCTGCTTCCTATCTTGCCTCACTCCACCCCATTCTTCACAGAGCAGCCAGAGTAATCTTTGTAAAGACTGTCATCTCTCATCACACTTAAATCCAGCTCTACTTTGGCCTATGAGTCCCTGCCTGACCTGGCCTCTGCTTCTCTCCCTTGTTTCCACACTTGAGTTTGCTTATACGTACTTCCTTCAACACCATCAACAAGCCTAGTTCTTTCCTGCTTTAGGGCCTTCCTGTATGCTGTTCTTTGTGGCAGATTGTTCCGAAAATGGCTGCAGTAAGATCTCCCATCCCAGCGGCTCTTTTTATAATGACTTTGACATTCCTGCTACAGAGAGGTGGGTATCTGTGATCACTTCCCTTGAATTTGGATGCACTTGACTGCAGACGTGATATTGCATTACGTTCAAGGCTAGGCCATAAAAGGAAATACAGCCTCTGTCGAGCTTTCTTGAGTCACTTGTTCTGGGCCACCATGCTGTGAGGAAGTCCAGGCAGCCTTATGGAGGCCTAAGTGGAGAGAAACTGAAGCGCTCAGCCCACAGTCCCAGCTGAGCTCCTAGAGATTGCCAGCGCCAATCTGCCAGCCATGTGAGTGAACCATCTTGGAAGTAGGTATTTCCAGCCGTTAAGCTGTCCTAGCTAATGTCATTGGATCATGAGCTATCCCCACCAAAGCCCTGATCAAATTGTAGATGTGTGAGTAAATGATTGTTGTTTTAAGCCACCAAGTTTTAGAGTGGTTTGTTATGCAGCAATAGCTAACTGGTAAAATCTAGAATACTCTCCTCCCCATTCCACTTTGCATGGCTGCTTTCTTCTCATTCTTCAGGTCTCAGTTTGAACGTCATCTCCCTGATAGCCCCAGCTAGGTAGCCCCTATTATTGTCTATTATAACTACCTGGACTTCTCTTTCATACTTTTCTTGTTTTGTAATTATTTGCTGATTTGTCTACTTCCCCACTAGGCTTGAGTTTTTTAAACTCAGGTCTTGACCTATTAATAGATCATAAAATCAATTTTTAAAAGATGAAATAAAATGAATATAAAGTATCAGATAAGTAAATAGTAGAGGATAAGTAATGTATTGTGAAATTTGTTAGATATAGGTAATATATGTGTGTGTTGGTACGTAATATATGTTTTACTCTAGTTTTTAAAAGTTTGAAAGCCACTAAACTGTCAATTCCCAAGGCCAGTAACCATGTCTCTCTCACTCACCATGAACATCCAACAACTAGCAAAGTACCTGGCACATAGTAGGCACTCAATGAACACATAGTAAATACTGTAGAAATAAGAGGACTGTGAATGAACTGTGGAGACAGGAAACAGTTGGCAGTGATGTTACCCTTTGAAGAAGTCTGACAGTGAAGAGATGGAGAGAAAGAGAATAAAACGTTGAGCAGGAGAGTTCTTGGGAGAGGGGAGACATGAGCATGTTCATTCACTATGGGCAAGGATCCAGTAAAAGTTGGGAGAGAAAAAAATGCAAGATGAAGATAAATATTTGATAGTACAAGGACCAAACAGGCTGGAGAGGACAAAATCCAGGGTACAGTTAGAGGGGTGAGCATTAAGGGAAAGGAGGTATTTCTTTCTCCGAGATTGGACAAATGAGAAACGTTGAAGTAGAGAACATGGGGGACTGAAGGAGCTCATTTCTGAAGGTCTCCACTCTCAAATTATAAGTCAAGGCTTGTGAACAGATTAAGAGTAGTGGAATTCTGAGCTTAAGAAGAGTGGAAACATTTAGGAATAAGGCCTCTGAAGAATGAGAGGGAGTCAAGAGATGAGTTGAATCTGACACCAACAGAGAGAACTGTAAGTTGAAAACTATAAATACGAAATTGGGTTAATCTGCATGATTATGTGAATTTTCTTCCAGTGTTGCCTGCCATCTAAGTATAGGAGTAAAAACTCAATTGTTGGAATAAAAAAAAAAAAAAAGGTGGCTATGGTAGGTCAAGAAAGAAGCAAATGAGAATGCTGGTAAGAAGGGAGAGTAGACTTGAAATAATTCTGGCTAGGGTAGGAAGGGAGATGAAGGAAGAGTTAAGGGCTTAGAAAAGTGCAATAGCCTTGATTTAGCGGGAGAGCATGGAAGGATAAGATAATACAACTAAAGGGGAGAAGTTTAGAGTTTAAGGTATCAGAAGTGGCAAGAAGCCTGGGTTATATTCCCTAGAGGTAAAAAGAACTACCTCTGAGATCAGACTGTCCAATATGGTGTACATCCCCAAGATGTTAACAGAGGAAGCAGGTGAAATATAAATGTGTGCCTGGTATTAAAATCAATGAAGAAAGAGACAGAGTATCCTAGAGGTCAGTAGAAAATACGGACAAGGGTAGGTGATAGACAATTTTTAAGGGGGAGAAGTTACTGAAAGAGACTAGGCCTTTTTTATTTTGAGAGACATACAATGTACATTAAAATTTTTTATTTTCTCATTGAAACTGTCCAGATTAAGAAATTTACTTGGAATCACATTATTCCCTTAATTTTTTCACAGAGAATATTCCATTTACTATGTACTTCATCATCTTCTGGACATGTTCTATGTAATATATTTATTAGCATACTAGTTTCAATTGGGCAAAACTTACTACCAATAAAACTTGAATTTAATTTGTCACATATTTCCATTGGCAACCAATGATCAGGTGCTTCAATATTACAGATTTCAATTCTTCCATTCTTTATGTCTATGAATACTTTAATTTCCAAGTGTGACTGTTCATATAACACATTAAAGGAAGTGTTTATACTAAACTTTGGAGTTTTGCCATATATCCACTCCCAGGTTTTTAGTTCTTTGGCTTTGCTATTTATTCCAGGAAACAGTGTCTCATCTGTTGGGTTTATTAGGCTAATGTGATTATCAATTTGATGATAAGCAGCATACTCTGCAGCAATAGCATTCATCAGTACTTCACAGGTCAGAGTGGGATCTTTTTCCAAAAGATTTTTTACTAAGGCAGGTATGCTAGCAGTGGCATTGCTCCTGATCCCTTGGTAAGGGCTCTTCAGCAAAGATGACAAGAAGGTCCGATCGGTACTACATAATAAAGTGCAATGGTGATAAGCAGTAGTCCGGCCAATCTTAGAAGCTGTTCCTGAGATTTTAAACTGTCCATCAAGTAAAAGGTCAAATCTTTTGGTAGGCTGCACATCCAGCTGGGGTTGGACAGCATTCAGAGCTCTCACAACCAATTTTAGATTTTCCATTCTATCATACTTTTTTTTGGTTGTAAAAAAAGTCAAATTGATATTACCCATATCATGGTAGACTGTTCCTCCTCCACTTCTTCTCCGAGCCAGTTTTATTCCTTGTTCTCTCATCAGATTCAGGTTACATTCCTGCCAAGGATTCTGATGCCTACCTATTACAACAGAGGGAGAATTTCTCCACAAGAAAAGAACGGGCTTGCCTTCTAGATTCATATGGTCATGGATCCAGTCTTCTACAGCCAGGTTTTGGTAAACATCATTGGAAATCGACTGTAAAATGAGCCCACTTTTTACTGTGTTTTTAAAGCCAGCTGCTGGGACCTTGAGGTTACAAAGTAACTGGAAGCAATTCTTCGTTGAAAATGGGATCAGCATGCTTTTAAAAATGGAAGACAAACAAATTAATTGATTGAGAAAGGGAATATTAAATTCTATTTTCTAGCTATGAATTCTTGGTTATTTAATCCAAACTTATCTAATTCTCTAAGTATCCTGTTCAGTTCCCTTCTTGCCTTTTAGCTTTATCATTAGTCTTCAGCAGCTCTATAACAGAGTACTCAAAGTAGATAAAGGAAGAAAAACCTCAAATAATTTCAGTTGAAATGAAATAGGGGCACAGATTTTACAAACAATTAATCTGCAAATACATTATGCAATATATCTCAAAGCCAAACAAATTATGTTGAATTCATAGGTAATACATGTTCCCTGAGAAAAATGAGAAAATACAGATAAGCAAAAAGAGCAAAATAAAAGAATCCATAACACCACCACGGGGAGACAACCACAATTACTATTTTAGTGTGTACCCATTTTTTTCTGTGCATGTGTATACACACACACGCTTCCCCCCCAAAAAAAGTGGAACCATACTGTTATTTCATTCAACATTAAATCTATTATTACATCAGCTTTAATGTTGTGTGATATTCCATTGTCAGATATACCACAGTTTACTCAGTCTCTTAGTTTGTAACTTTAGGTTGTTTCTAGTTTTTCTGTGTTATCAACAATGTATTCATGAACACCTCTGTGGAAAGCTTTAATTAAAAGAATTTTTAAATAATTCCTATTTGACTTTGAGATATAAGATTTACTGGCAGCACAATTGTTTTATTAGATCAACATTAAATGAGGAAGGACGCCCTGAGGTCAGGTGAGAGGCAATCAGAGTAGCAGGGTTATATGGAAAGGCTATGAATAATTTTATTACATTTGGACACTTTACACATTATTTTTGTTAGCAGTACTGGTGAAATATTAGGTCCCAAAGGGTTGAAAATACTAGCTGTAATAATGAAGGATTTTGACTAGTTATGCTTATAAAGAAACCATTCTATTCCAATTCTATTTTTCAGGATGGTCATAATTTTCCTTTAGGTTAAGTAACTTGGTAGAATGGATTATTCAAGTCCATAACTAGGCCAAATTCTTTAGTCATGTCCTTTAGAAGCACAATTCCTAGGTTAGAGTCTTCATATTTTCATTACTCTTGATATATTTTGTAAATTATGCTACAGAAAAGTTGAACCAATTTACAATCTAGAAAGGTCAGGAGAGGTTTAATAGAGGAAGGGATATTTGAACTGAGTCTCCAAATCTGATGGTGTTTACCAAGCCAATGGGAGTAGCATTTTTCCAGCATATGCAGACAAAGGGGGTGAGGACGATGAAGTGTATTCAGGAATTGATATCAATAATGTACACCCAAAATTATGCAATGTTATAAACCATTATAATCCCAATAAAATTACTTTAAAAACCAGTCATCTAATAGTAAGGCATGTTTTGGGGACTCCCTCCTCAGGGATAGAGTCAGACTATCAGTCTTCTAGCTCCACGGAAGTCTAGGGCTGTGCCGTCCTCAAAGGCCTCTGCAGCCAGACTGCATTGCTTTGGTTAAACTCTTTGTTTTCTTGGTTCTGTTTGACCGCCTTTGACATAGTCCTTCATCCATTCAACAAATATTTATGGAGTGCCCACTAGGCACAAGGCAGTAAGGGAATAGAGAAGGGGAGGAGACAAATTCATGTAATTCTAAAATACTTGGACCTTTCTAAAAGCAGCTGGGATCTATTGAAGTGTTTTGAGCAGGCAAGTTGGCCATTATACAAAACCACCTCTGTGACCAGTGTTGAGCATGGATTAAAGAAAGGACAGACTCAAGAGAGACCAGTTAACAGACTAATGCAGTTGTCTAAGCTTGAGATAATGAGGGCCTGAACTAGGGTAAGAGACATAAAGGGGATGGATATGAGAGACATGAGGGTCGGAGACAGGCCTCGCCTTCAAGGAACTCACCATCTAGTGGGAGATACTAAAAAGCAAGTAAAGCGATAATTGAAATACAGTGTCATAAGTGCTGTGATTGGGTAAGTACGTTAGAAGGCCTACTCTAATTAGTAGAAGTGACATTGAAGCTGAGACATAACAGGGATAAGAAAAAGTATTTCAACAAAGTGCAACAGCTTGGAGGAGAAGGAGACCCATTCAAAGAATTTAATTCCATTGGCTGGTACTAGGATACGGAGCGCAAGCGATAAGGAGGCAGAAGTAGAGGTCAGATTATGAAAAGGCTTAAAATCCAAATTTGATGCTTGAACTTTACCCTGAGGGCCATGGAGGAAGGGCTGAAGAGTTTTAAGGAAGTGGGAAGAACTGATTTATACTTTCAAGACATCACCTAAAGATTTAAGAATGGACAATCTACAATATTTGGTAATTGATTGAATAAGGGTGAGAGAGAGAAGTCACGGGTCATGTCCCTTATGGTATAATGATTATAAACTATAGCCAGAGCGCCAGCATTCAAATCCCAACTCTGTCTTTTACCAGCTGAATTACCTAAGGCAGATTGGTTGACTTTTTTGTGTCTCAGATATCTTATCTGTAATATTCAGGTAATGACGGAACTCAAATCAGGATTAATTCAGCTAATACATGTAAAGTGCTTATGAGAGCACCTGGCACATAGAAAGCACACAATATGTTAGCTCTTTTATTAATATTATGCCCTGATTTCTGGGCTGGCAAATGGATGGAAAGAGGTGACATTTCCTAGGACAGATTTCATAGGAAGAGGAGGTATGGGGTGAAGATAATTGGTTCATTTTGACTGTGTTGAACTTGAGAGTCTATGGTTATCCAGCAGCCAATGGCACAGACCTGAATAGATGGTAACTGAGGCCATGGGAGGAACTAGATTATCCAGAGAGGGTTCAGTGAGAAGATATAAGAGCCTTACAACCCCAAAGAACAGTAACGTTTCAGGGACACGCAGAGGAAGGAGGGAGAGCTCTCAAAGGAAACTAAGAATACAAGAAATTTTAAAATATGGTATATAGAAGCTTCAAGGAGACAAGATGGTTAATAATGCCAAACGCTGAAGATAGATTAAGTAAGATGAGGGTTGAAAAGCATCTATTAGAGTTAACAGCATCAAGAAGATTAGTGAACCAGATGTGTTGAGTAAAGTGGAGACAATGAATATGTTCCAGTTGTAAACTGGAAAAGCTAGGGACAGCAGCAGTTAGAGGAAATGTGAAGTTAGGAGTGGATTTAAAATGCAAGAGAACTGAGCATGTTTAGATCACGATAGGAGTGAGGAGAGGAAGAGAGGGCAACGTTGGTGAAGGGAGGTCCCTGACAGCCTGGTGGTGTTGGAAGCCAGAGTTCAGGCAGGGAGAGAGGCAGCCTTGCCAGCAGATGGGATCCTCTTCCACTGTGACCCAAGGGAGGAACAGGAACTAACAGGTGTGGTGGACACTAATATCCTGAATGGTGTCTGTGAATCCGGAAATTCTCAAAGACCTTGTGACGAATCCCTTCCTAAGGTTAAGGCTCTGACTCTTGTCTGCATATACAGAATGTGGCAGGATACAGAGTATCAGGATATCTGGATCAGGATACCAGATAACAAGAAGTTTTTTTTTTTTTTCCTTCAGTTTTATTGAGATATAATTGACATATAACATTGTATTAGTTTAAGGTGTACAACATAATGACTTGATATATGTATAATGCAAAAGGATTATTACGGTCAGTTAACATCCACAGTTACAATTTTTTTTCCTGTGATGAGAACTTTTAAGATCTACTCTCTTAGCAACTTTCAAATATGCAATACAGTATTGTTAACTATAGTCCTTTATAGAGCTTAAGTTTTAATCTTGGCTCCACCACTTACTGAGTAACCTTAGGCAAGTAGTTTAACTGCCGGCTGTTACAATTGCCTCATTTATAAAATGTTCCTACCTCATAGAATGGTTGAGAGAATTAAATGGGTTAACAGGCATAAAGCACTCATGCTGGCAAATATGAAATGCTCTAGAATGTTAACTGTTCCTACTGACAAATAAAAATGGCAAGCAATAGGATATATTGGAGAATATGAGGAAGCCATTTGGTGTAAACCTAATTCGGCCTGACCTTGTCTTTCCAAAAGGGCCTGACTGTGGCCATTGAGCATGCGTTGTATATCTGCTTTAGATATTCCCTATGGCAAGAACAAAGGCTCTTGAGATAAAGGTGCAACTTCCCTCCCCGTCCCAATGTTGGCATTCCCCTAAGGATTAAGCATCTTTCCTTAGGCTAGGAACTGATTGCTGTGCTCACCTGTGACCACCCAGCTCCAGACAATAGACTTGCCTCCTGCTGCGCCCACTGAGATAGCAGACCCACTACCTACTGTGTCCATCAGGGCAATCTTGTGACTGTGCTGACAGGGCAATCTTGTGACTATTGTGGGAGGGACATTTCAATCATATGTGAAACATCCTGTTTGGGGGTATATAACCACTCTGTGCACCCCCCTTCTTTGGTGCCCTTTTTCCTTCGGGCAGAAAGGCCCCAGGCCATGGTCCTCAGATTTTAGCTCAGAATAAACTCGCCCAAATTTTCATTTATAGATTGGTTATGGATTATTTTCGTTGACACTACCTTCCCATCTCTGTTCTTCTCATACTATTACCATCATATGACATGCATTCCCTCCAGGAGCTTAATAGGAAAGTGGACAAAGATTCCTAACCAAGACACATCAAAGTGGCATTTACCTTGATAAATTAACAAGAGTGCAAGATAATGACTTTGGTCAAAAACATGATCTTGTTAGGATTCCTAAACTGATCCAATTCAGGTATTAATAGTGCTCAAAATATCTCTATTCATCCAGGTATTATGTATACAGTGTGAATGAAACACAACAAAGGTGTTAATTCTACAAATCTTGCATCCACCATATGACAGGCATTGTTCTTGGCACCTGGCATTTATCAGTGAACCAATTAAAGGTGACAGGGCTATGGGAAAAAAGAACAAGTAGAGATGGGACAGGGGGGAATTGGAAATGTGTGAGAGGAACTAGACTGCAGTTTTAAATAGGGTCATCAGGCTAGGCATCATTAAAAAGGTGACATCTGAGCAAAGATTGAGAGCTGAGGGAGTTAGGTGATGTGGATTAAGGTTGCCCCAGGTAGAGAAGCCCAAGGTGACCTGGCCTACATGCTGAACTATATGACCCGGTGGATTTTTATGGTATGATTTAGGGCTGCCCAAGGGAGAGAAGCCCAGGGCATCCTCACCTACATGCTGATCTATATGACCAGATTCGTATCTAAAGTTATATGACCGCACAGTAACCAGACCCGATCTGCACTGAATCATTTAATGACTTTTTACATCATCATTTCTTTTTCCAGTAAAAATAAGTCACGTATCCATGCCTTATAAATTTAGCCCTAACCCTCAACTCAGGGCAGCAGCAGGAGCTCTGACTGCCCATGGGTCCTGTCTCCATGTAGCAGCGGCAGCAGCTCTTCACTGCCCATGGTTCCTGTCCCCATGCCTGCAGCTCTT